>NW_021703766.1:31420035-31580003 GCF_005190385.1 Monodon monoceros
CCCCGGGCGCCCGGCCGGTGCGCAGCGCTGCCTTGGTGCCCCGGCGGGGCGCGTCCCCCGGGCCGCCTCCCGCTCTCCCGCGGCTCGCGTGGCCGCGCCTTTGTGTGAGGCGGCCGCGGCTCCCGGGCTCCTCTGGCTCCCGGTCGCGGCGCCCCTCCGGCCCAAGTCCCGCGCGCCGCCCCCGGACAACCCCGGCTGGGCGCCCCCGACGGTGGATCTAGCGGCTTCGAGGAGGCGGGCACCGGTCCCGGCGAGCCCCAGTCCCGGCCCCCGGCCCCGGGCCCGGCTCCGGCATGGATGTGAGATTCTACCCCGCGGCGGCCGGGGACCCCGCCGGCCTGGACTTCGCGCAGTGCCTGGGGTACTACGGCTACAGCAAGGTGACCGGGCCGGGCCAGGGCCGGGGGGCGGCGGGTCGGGGGCCACCTCCCCATCCCGGGCGCGCCCCGCGGTCCAGATCTCCGCCTGCTTCACTTTTCTCTCCCCTCTCCGCTCCTTTCCCTTTGCGTCTTCGTTTCTGTCCAACTCTCCCGCTCTACTCTTTCTGCCCCCTTCCCACCCCCCTTTTTGTCCCTCAGCCGGCGCTCCCCTCTCTCGTCCGCCTCTCCTCCCACTGTCTCCCCCCCCCCAACCTGGCCGACGCTCTTTGGCTGCCCCAAAGAAGAGCAGCCCAAGAACTGCAAGGGGGGACTCGCGTGTGATTCTTTGTTGTTGTTATTAGTAAACACGATCGCAGTTCCCCTGAGTTTGCGGGGGGGAAGGGGGCAACGCAGGAGTCCCCCATCTCGTGGTCTGATGACTTCGCCGCCCTCCTCCCAGCCCATCTCACGTCCCCCACGCCCCCGAGAGCTGGACCCAGGGCCGCTTAGCAAAGGAAAGGAACTAACTTTTGAGCGTGCCCTGGATGGGGTCTTCGAAGAGGGGAGCCGCGAAGTGGTGGGACCCCCGCAGGTGGCCTTTCCTGCCCTCTCGCTAGGGCGCTCTGGACCATGCAATGGAGGTGCCCGCCCCTCCCTGGTTAGCACTAGTGGCTTCTTATCTTTCATTTTTGGGGGAGGGTAAGTTTGGCATTTCGGGGAGATCAGGGTTAGAGACCTCCACACCACGCCCTGGGTCACCCCACCTCCTTCACCTCCCCCTGTTCCAACTTCGAGGACCCAGCGTTTCAGGTGGCCAAAGGTGGATCTCAGAAGGGCAGCTGGCCGCAGCTCGGAGCGGCGAGTCGGTGCGAGAACCGCGGCCCTTGGGCCAGCGCAGCGCGTACTCCCGTTCTCAATCCTTTCCTGAAGCCCCCAAGGCCAAGCTTTAGAGGAAACATCACCCCGAGGGCGATATTCAGAGAAAGAGCTGTGCTCTGGCTGGCCTGTGCCTTTTGAATGTGGTTTTTCTTTCTCCTTCCCCCCTGCCCCTCCCTCCTCCCCTCCTTTTTCTTTCAAATCGCAGTTTGTTTATGATTGCTTGGATAACAGAGGAGGAAATAAGGAGCCTGCAGAAAGAAAGGTGCTATACAAAACTAATGAATACATAGCAGGAAGAGGAGGATTTGTATCTAAGAGTGAGGAACAGTTTGCTGTGCCCCGTGGCTGATGGAGGCTCGTGTTCCTTTCTGTTTGTTTATACTCCGTTCCCAACTCCAGTGCTGAAGTTTGTGAAACACCATTAGGGTCTCTCTTCCTCACCCCTCTTCCCTGTGTCATCATCACCCAGCTCTGCGCCTGGCACGGAGGGGCCTCCCCACAAGTATAGAAGGAAGGGACATCATTCAGTGTGTTTTAACCCTTTGGTGATGGTGGGCGTTCATGCTCTCAAAATTCCTAGAGTGATAACATTAAGCATTGAAAGAGAAGCAAGAAAAGGCCTATCCCTGTAGCCAGAGTTCAGGTTTAGTTTCAGGCCTCTGATTTTGGATTTACTCAAGTTATTAAATGCTTTCAAAAGTCTCCCATGTATGCTCAGTTAGGGACTTAGGCAGCCTAATTAAGTATGTAGTGTTTCTGAGAATCCACCTAATTGTTCCAGTGGGGTATTATTTATCTCCTTACAACTTAGCCTTGTGTATTCAAGCCTTGTATAGCTGGGCATGCTCTTATTTTTGGAAGCCATTACCTTGCCTAATGTAACTACTTCTTTCTCTGATTTAAGATCAGCAACACTCGAATGACACCAAAATAGAAACCTTTTGTACTAATCCAGTCACTGCAATGCGTGGCAAATCTCTCTGTTCACTAGGATCCCAAAGGGTACTTCAAGGGACCAGAGGAAATTGTGGGTGTTTTGTGTGTGTCTCTTTTTATTTTTCGAGAAAGGCTATTTCGAGTCAATTTAAACTCAGAACATTTACTTCTGGGAGCGCCTAGAAAGCTTGCAAACAGACAATATTTATTGAGATGCTTGTTCAGTTTCAGGAGTGAGGATGCAAGATGGATTGCTGTCATATTTTCCTAATGCAGCGATTCGCCTGAAATAACTCGGTTTCTTAGTTATTCAACAATCTGTCGTCTTAAGTGCTCTGTGTACCCAACTTATGAAAGTCAGTGCTTAATATTGGTAGAAATCAGATTGTACTTATTTTAAGGGATGTTTGCATTTCATTCCTTGCAGATAAAAATACAATAATCTTTAAATTGAGCCACGATACTGTATTTTCCTACTCTTAATTTCAAAAGTGAAAAAAACCAACTTTACTCCCCGTAATTTTTCCTTATGGGGAGAATGCAGTAGAAGAAGAAGTATTAACTTCATGGGTATAAAACAGCAAGTGCTAGTTAAAGGTTTATAGCATTTCATTTCATAGCTAACTTGTGTGTCTGAAGTGATGTTATTCAATAGATTTATACTGAAAATGTAAAAACCAGCGTACAAAGACATGCATGTATCTTATTTGAAAACACCTGTAATCATTAATCTTTTAAGACTTAACTTTTGATCATGTGCGTTATCTTTCCGGATGGGAAGTGATGGCTTTCAAAGAAAGTCTGTTTCTGCCCTTTCTTGTTTTAACGACCATCTGGGAAACTTTAGAAGAAATACAGAACCCTCCGCTCCAGGCTTAACAAGGGAAAAGTTAGCGCTTATCGTTAAATTTATTTACAAACCGTGAATAATAGGGTTTCATTCATTTCTCTCTTTAACAAATGACCCGAATCCTTTGTATAACTTATATGCATGTGTATTATCTTCACATTCTGTGAGTATATGGATCCTTTTTAAATGTCAGCGCTCATGAAAGTGTGTACTCTGTCTATGGAGAATGGATGAAAGAGTTTTGAGGGTTCAAAAGTCATTGCAAGTAGGAGAATAACTTCAAATAAAATATAGCCAGGATCATTAAAATCAGTTAATAATTCATGAACCAGCCACTGATGTATAAACTCAAAGTCATCTCTATTTCCTCAGGGCTAATTTCCATTTTAATTTCAAGTGGAAAATCTACTGTTTGAACATTTCTTTTTCTGATGCAGCTAACAAATTAAACTAACACCTATACCTTTTTTTTTAAAAAAAAGCTTTATGTTATTCAAGTGAATTAGTGACCCATTGTCTATATATCTGGAACTTTTCTTTCCCTGGGTTCAATTTGTCTTCACCAGTAAGAAGCTAATATGCAACGTATCAATCGGCATGTAGTGGTCAGAAGCCTGCTCTCCTCACCCACCCGCCCCCAAATACACTGTTATGTTTAATGTGGGTGTTAGCCAGGTAAAATCACGCATTGGGTTAATAATGAATTTGGACTAAACTCTAGTTACTAGCTTTTCTGCATATTCTTAGGGCTTCCCCACCCCCTTTCAGAATACGGCTATTGACGTCTCACCCTATGTAGAATAGTCCTATGCTGTTGTAACTCCATCTGGCCCAAACATTGCTTCCTAATTATTATATGTGTTATTGATCACTCTGCTTAATTAAGATGTTCTGATGTGAGCACTTTCCCTCCACCTCATGGGCCTCTGCCTTGGCTAGCCTGAAGAATAAGAGGACCTGAAGGGTGGTTTGTCATTGGTCTACCTTATTGAAGCCCATGGTTCAAGTTGAGAACATATTGAGAGGGAAGGGGGATTTGATTGAAACTCTCCTTAAGTTGATATCTTGCACTAGCATGAGAACTCATGGTTTTGTTTCTAGGGTCTGGAGTATGGGGGTGTTGAATTTTGAGAGCAGATTTAGAGATTTCCATGTCAGGTGTTTAACCAAGATGTGGAAACCACATTGTGAAAGAAATAAAAGGTTCTTCTAGGGACCTTAGAGCAAGGGTCATAAACTCTGTCTGTAGGGACAGCCAGTTAACCTTCATGAAGCTAGAGGTTGTGGTCAAGTGGAGAACATGCCCCATTTAAAGGGGGAGCCTTGCTCAGCATTAGTAGATTGTTGCCATGCCAACATTTGACCCAGTATCTCCACATTCTGCAATTCTTTTTTTTCAAGAAAATGATATTCTGGGTTTTTATGGGAAATATCCTGAATTTTAAGTATTGGCTGCAAATTAACAAATACGTGAAATCATCATGTGGGACCCTCAAAGCATGCCTGTGTACTGCTCCTTTGCAACTTTTGTCTTAACAAACTCATATTCAGATGAGGATTCGGAAATCATTTTTAAATACATCATTTCTAGTTTACGTTCAACTCTGTGGGCAGTTGTACTACAGTGTTCGACTGTGTGGATAATTCAGTTGAGTGAGTGGAGGAGGTATAATTTAACCACTTTCACTGTAGTTCTAATCTAATAATTTGGATTCTATCATTCGTTAGTTTTATGGTCTCAAACCAATGGAATAGTCATTCTAGGTCAGGAGCTGGCAGACTGCAGCCCACAGGTCATGGTCTGCAAGTTAAGGTTGGTTTTTGCGTTTTTCAACTGTTGAAAGAATTCAAAAGAAGAATAATATTTCGTGACTGTGAAAACTACATGAAATTGACTTTTGTGTCCATAAATAAACTTTTATTGGAACACAGCCCCACTCATTTGTTTACATCTTGTCTGGGGCTGCTTTCATGCCACAGTGGCGGAGTTGAGTCATTGTGACAGAGACTGCATGGCTTGCAAAGCCTAAAACATTTATTATTTATAGAAAAAGGTTGCCAACCCCTGTTCTAGATGATCAGTCCACTGATGGTACCGTGATCTTCCTTTGTTCCAAGCCAAGGCAGTAGAAAGAAAATCAAGATGGCCTAACTGGAAAGATGACTCTCTCAGAGAATGTTTCTGGAAATGCTTCTAGAACAGTGGGGTCTCAGCCCTGGCTTCAGCCATGGTCAGGTAGGAGGAGGCTTGTAGAAGATACTCAAGCTCAGCCTTACCCCAGACTAGTTCAGTAAGAATCTCTGGGGATGGGATCCAGGCAGCAGTGTGTTTGAAAGCTCCCCAGGTGATTCCAACACACAGCTATGGTTGGAAACTTTGTTTTGGGCTGAGGATCCTGAAGTGAGCAATGTCCAGGGGCAGTAAAACTGGGTACGATGTTTGTGATTGCTATAAAGAAGACAAGACCTAGGACAGAATGGTTGGTTCCTGGTCGGCACTCAGGGCCTTTTGAGGCCCTTGGCAATTCCTAAGCCCTATTGATTTGGGCTCCCCTCCACATCCTGCATTTAATACAATATGACATGATACCATATCTGAGTTGATGTTGATTAGGTGGCTTATGTTTGTATTTTGTAGGCATTTAATTGAGCATCTATTAGTTTTAATTTTGTAGCGTGTGTGTGTGCGTTCACGCACGCTTACTTCTGTGCTGTGTGGCCAATTACTTTTTTCTACATTTTAAACATTTCTGTAGGCTCCTGAGAAGCTTATCATTCTAGGTGTCCAGTCTATGGTGACTACTGGATAAAGCAGTCCTGCTGACACAAGCTTGAGGTCCAGAAACTCCCCATTTTTCCACGTCAACCAGTGGAATATTGATGAGAACCATGTGCTCAGTGAAGCCTAATATACAGTTAGCCAAAGAATGTTAATTTTAGTCATTTCAGATGAAGTCAATGGTTGTACGTGGCCACAGCCTTCAAAGTGTGTGTGGTTATTTCAAGAACTGTCTACTCCAGGTCACAAACTGTCAGGGAGACACTGAATCCACTTGAGGACTTGTTTTGTTTACTTTGCACCGGTATTTAAACAAATAAATGAGTTGTCTGTTTCTAAAAATCTTTGCATATAAATCTGGATTTCCAGTTTTTCTTTCATCGTAAATACTGGACCTGTACCCTGGCGTGACATCGTCTGCTAGTTGCCCTGATTCAGATGGCTGTGTACTCCACAGTTCACCGTGGTCCTGTCCACTCCCGCCACCTCACACTTAGCCTTCTGTATACCTCTCAGGTCCCAGGAGGCTTCGAGTTTGAAAACTTTGATTAGAAAGAGATGAAATTAAGCGAGCATCAAATGATGCTCAGACCTAGTGAAATGAGGTCACTGTCATCGGAGAAATACAGACCCAGTGTTCCTTGCGGCATGTAGGATAGTAGATGAAATGGAAAAGAGTAATTTGTGATCATATTACAGAGCCGTGCTCCTCAAACTTTAGCGTACACGAGTAATACCCAGGGTGCTTTCTGGAACGCAGACCACTGGACTTTACCTCTAGAGTGTCTGAATCATAGGTCTGGGGTGGGGCTCTCAGGTGATGATGTCATACTGTGAGTAGCATGGCACAGAGGGCCTTCAGTGGTAAGGGAAGTCGTTTGTTCTTTGTAAGTTTATCAACTAGAATGCTTTGGGCTGCAGGTAACAGAATAAACAACAAACAGTGCATAAACCCTAAAGACATTTGTTTACTAGTAGGTCTTTAGGTGGGCCATTTCAGGCTGTTTTGGATGGTTCAATCATGTCTTCAAGGACCCCCTTTACTTTTCTCTTTATTCCGCCATCCTTGGAATCTCAACATTCTCCTCTTGGTCACAGGTTGGCTGCTGTAGCTCTAGGCGTCACATCCTCACATGATAGCATGTGAAATGAGAAGCAGGGCAGTGGTGTGGGTGGCAGTGGTAGTAAAGGAGCACTTTCTCTTTCTACACATCTCTTATTAAGAAAGAATAGCTTTCTTGGAAACAGTTCCACTAGACTCTTTCATCTTACTGTTCAGAAATGGATCACATGCCCACCCTAGGACAGTCATCGGCAAAGAAGAAGGGGACTGCTGTGATCAGCATAGACCAATCCCATGTCATCCCCTGGGGCTGGACACTTGTCACATGAGCATAATTGATGTTACGCTCTGTTAGCAAGGAAGGAGGCTGTTGGAAGGACACCCGTGTCTGCTGCTGAGCACGTTTGAAGAATTTTGAGTGGGCTGGCGTGTGGTAGGGGTTGAATTTTGTGAAGATGAATCTGACTTTTTGACTAGATTAGCGTGGGGCCCAACAGGAAGTGGCGGACGGGGGGGACCAGGGAGGACGCCACTAGCCAGTCGAGATAAAGGTGCGAGAAGGATTTGAACTAAGGAGATGTGAATATGGACGTGAAGGAGAGGAGGGCACCAAACAGAGCATCTCTGTAGCTTAGGAAGGAGAAAGAGGAAGTGGAGATGACTCAGGGTGTTTGAACTGGGGACCTGAATGAATGTTAAGACTTCGAACAGAAGCAGAGAGGCCAGAGGAGAAGCTGGGGTTGAAGGAAAGATAATGCTGATATGGGATATTTGGGTGGAACATTCCCACAGAGATGTCAAGTAGGTGCCCTGGAACCTACCCGTGCCTTGGAACTCAGAGAGCTCAGGGTTGGAGAACCAAAGTCGGGGGCTTCCTGTAAATGATAAAGCGCTGGAAACAGAAGTGACTTCTCTAAGAGTAAGGAGACGGGTTGACAAGGACACATCCTTGGTCTTGAGGGTAGGCTGGTGCGATGTTTGGTAATCCAACTTCCCAGTTAGGGAGGCAGTATTTTAGGATGTAACACGTGAAACTCCAAAAATTTGGAAATCTTACTGTACCATGACAAGGATGGTATAAAAAAGGAGTGTGTGTGTGTGTGTGTGTGTATGTGTGTGTGTGATGATATATCTTTTCTAGCTTAACAGTTATTTGGAAAGTAACAGTCTTAAATGGCTATCATCAAGTGGGAATAATGCAAAATTTGCAATACCATACTTTACAACCACATCAGCCATTTATGAATTAAAACATTTCATGTGTTTTTCTTTGTGTAAGAGATGCAACTTCAAACTGGATTTTGTAACATGTTCATGATGTCATAAGTATCTTGGGGAATCTGTTTTGAGTGTGGTTAATAAGGAAGGACAGGATTTCTGCTAAGTATGCTTATAAATTCAGTGTATTTTAAAGGTGGATTCAGCACTCTTTTAAAAAAACCCTATCAAAATAAAAGAAGTAGAGGCTTTTATTCAAGGTCTGCATGAGCTTCTGACAGGTTTTATCTTCTCTCTTTGTGGTAGGTCATTTTATTTTCTTTGTTTCCTAGGTTTGTATCCTAATCCCTTCCTTTGGGAGGCCATGTTCTTTTAGATATGTTCCACTCTTGTATAAAACACATTAGCCATTGGAAAATGGCCCTTCTTGTATGACTAACATTCTATCTTTAATCTTAATTTAATTTTACTTTGTTTATAAAAGAATACTTGTCATGTCTTGATAATCCATAAGTTAAAGAAATTGGCCAATATCAAGAAGTGTTTGGATTTCACTCTAAATACATATTTGAATGATATAGATTTGTTCTTTTGGAGGAGATAGATTTTAAGGTGGGCCCTTCTATTCCATATCTTGCGAGTTTAATGTGACCTTTTCTACATTGACTATAAATTGTATATATAGAAGAGTTATATTAAATATTGTAATGGAAGTGAGTTTTCAAAATATTTTAAATTGATGTAGTGTAACTGTACTATAATGTGAGATTTTCCCAGCAATTTCTACAGCTAATTTATAATGAGCAGGGGATTTTGGTGTGCTGCAGAATAACAAAATTTTTCCACTTTCTTTTTAAAATCTTCTAGATATAGGAAGGAGAAGTCTCAAATGCTGACCTGGCTAGAACACTTTTGTGAAATATGTATGTTTGGTTGGAAGTTGGTTTTTCTCGAAAAAAGGATGAGTTAAATTTAGAACCATTGAGAACTCATAAAGCGTACTAGTAGACTGTTTTGCTACTCCTTTATGCCTGTCTCCAGGGAGAAACTCAGCTCATTATTTGGCTTACTCAAAGAATTCTAACAACAATGTTTAATGGAGAAGTGGTTAAACTGTTGTATAAGTAAAAATTCTTTGGACTCCAAGTGGGGAAGAGTCCTCAAAATGAGTTAAATAGAAAAGGGGTTTTAAGTTTTGCTTCAGGCATAGCTGGATCCAGGTGTTACAAAGGGATGCTGTCAAGACTCCTTTATATTAGTTCTGTTTACATCTGTTCGGCTTCTTTCTCAGTCAGGTTATACTTGGGTGGTGGGAAGATGTTCAGTAGCAGCTCCAAGTCACACCTGCACAGCTCAGCTTCCCCAAGAAGGGGAGATTCTCTTCCCTGCTTGTTTCTGTACCTCCTCTGCACTGAGTCTCATTGGACAGACTTGGGTCACGTGCCCAGGCCCAACATCACATACCCATCTCAGGATCAGGGGCGCATACTGGCAGCCCCATGGAAACCACATAGGCCAAGAGTCGGGAGCAGTGGATCCTCAGAGGGAGAGCAAAACGCTGATGTCACAGCAGAGGGAAGAGGGCGTGAGGTAGTTAAAAAAAAAAAAAAAGTCCATTTAAACTGCTAAATGAAGTGAAGCTTGACGATTTTGACGATTTTTGAGGATTTGAGTTGTCCATGTTTCTTATCCTTTGTGGAAACCAGAAATAGCCTGTGCTTATTTAATGCAAATGTCATCATTGTTATTTATCAAGCATTTATTAGGAATGCGCTTCTTGTGAGGGGCTGACATTAGATGTGGTCTGCCTTCAAGAGACCTCTAGTTTGGTAGGAGAGCAGGTGTGCATATGTGAGTGTTCATGAAATTCGTGTGTGTGTGTGTGTGTGTGTGAATATGTGTACATAGGGAGGTGTTCTAGGCAGAAGCCAATGGTTGGTTTGGTGAAAGTGTTCCAGAAATGGTCAAGGAAGGGGAAACTTCAATCCAGGCAAAGAAGGGTATGTTAGTTAGGGTTCACCTGCAAGTAACAGAAAAAAAAAACTTGAGGGAATTCCCTGGTGGTCCAGTGGTTAGGGCTCCGCACTCTCACTGCCGAGGGCCCGGGTTCCATCCCTGGTTGGGGAACTGAAATCCCACAAGCTGTGCAGTGTGGCCAAATAAAAACAAAACAAACCAAAAAACCCCCCAAACAAACAGTAACACCCCCCAAACCACTTGAGAAGCAGTGGCTTAAATGAGATAGATTTTCTCTTGTCCCTAATGAAGACCAGAGGTAAGTAGTTCTGGGCTGTTATGCGGGCTTCATAGACATCTGGGACCCAAGCTGTCTCTAACTTTCATGTGACCCTTGTCCTTATGGTCCAAGGTAGAGTGCCAGTCATCATCGTGGTCCAACCGGCAGGAAGGAAATGTCAAGGGAGGTCTCCAGAGGCTGCCACAGGACACTTGCTTATTTCTCACTGGCCAGAACTGAGACACATGGCCACACCTGTGACTGCCAGGTTGTGGCTGGCCATGTGCCCAGGGAACACTCAGTTACTGCAGAAGCAGGGGTGAGTGCCTATGAGTGAGTGATGGGTGAGGTCCAAGGAACGCTTTTGGGTATCTCCAAGTTGGAGATTTTGTGAACAAACTGTAATGTTGTATTTTGCTAAACTCCGTTCAATATTTTCGGTTTTATTTGCTCCTGGAGGGTCCTCTTTTGGTGAAAGAGATACACTGTGCTAACTTTTCAATCCTTTCTTCAGCTTTGGGGTTTTATTTTGGGCATGCTTAAAATACCCAATGATTGATCTGTGTCTTTGTAGGAACTGCAAATCCGATGTCCTAATATTAATTCATTATCTATATTTTAGGCCCAAATTTTTCTTCTTTTCAAAATACCTCTTGAAGTTTTACACTGCCATTTCTCAGGTCCTAACTCTGGGTAATAGAGTTTTGCGCACAAGTCAATCTTCAGTTGCGTTTTTTAAAACTAGATTGTTTTTCAACTAATGGGTTTCCTTTTTGATCAAACCCAGCTTACCTGTGACTCATCATATCCACACATTCACCAAATCTTCTTCCCCAGAAACCTGCAGTTCTTTACGCCCTTTCTCCTCACTTAACCCTCTGGCCCCCTTCTTTTACCCTTGACCATGCAACCTCGACGGCAAAGACACGGCAGCTTCCTCAGCCCCCTCTCCTTTTGCTGTGTAGGCTGTGTCAGCCCTTGGTCAGCCTCATTTCTCAACTTTAGGGTAACTGAACACTGTGTCCGTTTTCCTTTCTAAACACGAAAGCTCTCTGAGTGTACTTGGGTCCTTCTGTTTATCTGTTTATTCTCTTGGACATTCTCCAAACGAAGAGTCCAAGTCGTCTCCACTCTTTTTAAGTCACAGTCAGACCAGCTCTCCCCTCACTCTTAGGAGGGAACTCTCATCTTTCACTTCATGAGGAACGTTGATATTATCTGCTAGGAATTGCTCATGTGTCATCCTCACTCGTGTAGGGACCGCTTCTCTCTTTTATCCAGACCCAGAGGAGAGCAGTTTCTACTCTTTGGGAGAAATTCCCCCAACAGCGTCGTTCCCTTTCTGATTGTTGAATATTGGTTCTGCGGACAGCTCCCATCTTTCCCGTCTTAGTCCTTTTTCTACTTTCAAATGTGCCCAGATGTCCTCTGACCTCCACTACAGATTTTTCAATCTACAGTTTGTTGAGGGCCACCTCACTTGTCACGGCTTTGGCTGTCTCCTCATTCTATCCACATTATAGTACATGTCATGGTTTTGTTTAAGTCACTTTTTTCCCTTACATAAATTAATGTGAAATGAAGACCATCTCAAATGGAAAACCCTATCACTTCCCAGACATAGAAGAAAATCCTAAAGATAAATACCAGGGGAGTAAACAGTATTCTGGAGAGCTCACTGGAGACCTTGCTGGCCTCAGGCTCTGCTCTCTGTTTGTTGAAAAGGGGGATTTGCAAGTGTTAGGGAGGTGTGGAAGATGTGTTAGCACCAGACTGAGACTCTGGCTTTGATTTTATCTGGAGGCTTGAAAGGAGTTCAAAACAGAATGACTTTCTCAAGATGTAATTAAACATTCTTTCTTCCTTGTCTCTGGACCTCGCAGAGCAGTGCTTCTGCGAGGGATATGCATGCAGGTCAGCTGGGGGTCAGGATAAAATGCGGATCAGCGGGTCTGGGTGGGCTGGAAGGTTGGCATCGCTAACCCATTCCCAGGTGATGCTGTTGCTGTTGGTCCTGGCTATGCTGGTAGTTGTGAGTCCTAGAGAAAGGACCATCCACATCGACTCTTCTGTCTGACTCTGTGGACCCCCTTTTTAACATCTCTCTGAACAATGGCGCAAACAAGAAGTCTCTCCCTGGGCTTCCATGTCTTTCCCACTCAGGCCCACCTCAACACCCTGCAGCCTGCTTCTGTTCCTCCTTGCATTACTGACACTACCTTTTTCCTCTTCTCCTGTGAGCTCTGCCTTGCCGGATCAAACTTCATTCATTCCTGCAAGAATGTGAGGTGCCTACTTAAGCTAGATCCTGCTCTGAGCCCTGGGGCTATGCTTTTCTGATGACTATCCTTCTGTGTCCTGTGATCGCCCATGTCTCTGGTTCCCAAATATTGTATTGACATATTTGGGTACTCCTGCTCTGTTGTCTTGTCTGCGGCTTTCCCTCCTCTTCCCAGGCGGTGGGAATGTCCTCCCAAAGCTTGGCTTCTTGCTCTTTTGCCCCTGTATTGTTTTCACTTTGTATGTGGATCTTGCTTTCTGCCTTTAGCTGTTCCCTCTCTGATGTTGTTTGTATCGGCTATCTACTGCTGCATAACAAAGTAAACCTTGTGGCTTAAAACAGAAAACATGTTTTACTTGTGATTCTGCAAGTCAGTAATTTAGTCTGGGCCCAGTGGGGCAGTTATTCTCATCTTGGCTGGATTCTCTAATGTGTTTGTGGGCAGTGGCAGGTTGGCTGTGAGGCTTTGTTTCTGGAGATTGGCTGACTGTCCACTGGGGCCCCTTGCTTCTCCTGCACATACGTGTAGTCTCTCCCCTCCAGCATGCCAAGATGTACACAAGTGCCTGCATGGTAGTAGCATTCTGCGAAGTGCAGAGGGCCCTTGAGCTCAGGCTCAGAAATTCTGTTCCTTCTACCACGTTCTACTGCCCAAAGCCAGATTCAAGGGGAGGGGAGGTAGATTCCATTTCTTGAAAGGAGCTGTTGCAAAATCACATGACAAAGGGGCGTGGATACAGGGAGGTGGAAGAACTGGGGCCTTTTTCGCAGTCTTCCCCAAGGCCTCAAATCTTCATCTCTGGCTTGATCTACATTTCTCATCCCCTATATGGCAGCTCTCTATAGGATATCACCACTTCCCTGCCTGCCATCAGTTTAAATCAAACATAAGCCATATGGCAACCTGCATCCCTCTGCCCCAGAGCTCCCCTTCAAGTTTTTACCACTCCTCTCAATGCCCTCATCATTTTCGGATACAAAAAATTAATTGTGATTACTTGGCCCCTTTCATTCTCTTAAGGCAATAACTCTTCATGCCGTCTTCATTTTTCTTCTCATGACCTCTTTTGCGTCTGTCTTCTTTCTTTCCACTGCCAGTGTCCTAGCCAAGGCCTCTGCCATAGCCACAAGCTCCTCCCTGACTCTCTGTATTTTCTAAATTTCTCCCGCCTGCAATCAAACCTGCACTCCACTTCGGTTTGATCCCTCAAAAGGATATTAGTCTAAGCATCATTCTCCTTCTAAAAGCACTTCCAATGGCTCGTCTTTGTTTATACCAGTGCTTTCTCAGATTTGCCACCTCCTTTTGGCCGTATCTACATACCACCAGTATTATTTATTAAAAATTTTTTTACATTGACTCACCTTTTAACTTATATCACTGTTGCATAAGGGAACCTTGTATTGCTGGCAACATGTAAAAATTACCCATACAATAAATGCAAAACTTAAAATTTTAAAATGTGTGTATATATCAATTAAATTAATCCAGTATGCATAATAGATATGGGAGTACTGGCCTACAAGATAAAGTGCTTTGTCCTCAACTTGACATTGAAGACCCTCCATATCTAGTATCAAAGTTAACCACATTAAGCAAAAACAAAATTCCTTAGAAAAAGATTGTTGAATTTTATTAAACACTAGAGTTCTGCTCAGGGTCATTTCAGTGGTTATAGATCAGCACCACAAAGTAGGATTGCCTGTCTTAATATTTTCGTGCATTGCTTAGACACATCAGTTGTTTTGAAAATATTAATTTGAAATAGCTCTTTTTGCTGGCCCTCAAAGCCCTGTTGTTCACAGTAAATAACTTTCTTGGTAGCATAATAGCCTTGCTCTGTCTGCATTAATAATGTTTCAAATACTGTTTCCAATTCTGGCTTTGGCTTAACAGGTTTTTAACTGCCAGTGGGCTAAATTTTATACTACACATTCCCTTTTTTTATGGCTTGTCTTAATCCTAGATTCCTAGGAAACACTGTAGTTGTGATATATACCATTTTGATCATCTGAACATCTCTTCATGGTTAGACACTTTGAAAACACTGGCACTCGAGCAGGTGCAAGATGGCAGGTTGTAGTTGGCATCCATCCCGCTTCCCTACGATTCTTGAGCCTGTGTGTTTATTAAGGTGAAACTTGTGGAAGTTCAGGGCAGAAACCAAGTGAAGGAAAACCAAGTCAGGTTAAAGAATTCTGATAGACTAATACGAAAAGTAGGAAGAGTGACAAAAGAAGACAAGAAGAGTGACAATAGTTGAGAGTGATCGAGAAGATTCTTATCTAGAAAGAGAGACAAAAAACAGTGTCCAGTTGTGGAGAGGAAAAAGAAAAGGGTATTTTTTTTTTTTTTAAAGAGGCCAGTTCAACCCTAAGTTAACAGATAACTTTTGGACAATAGACGACACCTCGTTGCTTCACTACTAAAATTTCCCAGTGTAGCATAACCCATATATGAGAATTTAACTTTCTGGGAAATTTTTTTCTGATGATGTTTGGCCATCATACTTGATGGTTGATGCAGAATTCTTGTCCTTTAGTTTCTTATCAGAAATGATGGTCCTTTCTTTAAAAAAGTTATTTATTTATTTTTGGCTGTGTTGGGTCTTTGTTGCTGCGCACGGGCTTTTCTCTAGCTGCGTCGAGCAGGGGCTACTCTTCGTTGTGGTGCGCAGGCTTCTCATTCCTGTGGCTTCTCTTGTTGGGGAGCATGGGCTCTGGTCACGCAGGCTTCAGTAGTTATGGTGCGCAGGCTCAGTAGTTGTGGCTCCCGATCTCTAGAGCTCAGGCTCAGTAGTTGTGGAGCATGGAGTGAGTTGCTCCGCGGCATGTGGGATCCTCCTGGACCAGGGATCGAACCCGTGTCCCCTGCATTGGCAGGCAGATTCTTAAACACTGTGCCACCAGGGAAGTCCCTTAAATCTGGTGCTCAGTCCCTATTAAAAACTGTTTTAAGAAATAATATATTTATGGAGAATGGCCTGAAGAAGGTGCAGTGCATCCATGCATCCAGATAACCTAACTTAATGTGAGGCTTCTGCCAGCCTGAGAGCTGAATGCTTAGGACGACACACTGTTGTCCACCCCACTCCACATTTGCCTTCACTGGGTCTCTCTCAGGTGTTGATTACATACTCCTAGGACTTCGCATTGAGCGGAATTATGAATAATAGTTTCATGAACATCCTTTTTGGGGGGTTCTGTTTAATTATAGTCCATTACATATTCATAGTGTCTTTTTTTTTTTAGGATGACTTACCAGAGGATCTTTTTAGGTCACTGTATCAGGAAGAGCTGGAAAAAACACCACTTGGTTTTATCTAATGGGTATTATTAATCTTGTTATACTCATTTCTTTGCATTGGCTGTCAGGAAGCTTGGAGTCCAGCATGAAACTTATTTAGTAACTATCCAGAAGAATAGGATGTGCATTCCTGGGTGCCAGTCATCTTGGCTTTATTATTTTAATTTTTTTTTTGCCTTGATTCTTAGAAATATTACCTCTCTCTTTAGAATCAATTGTACTTTTAAAAGTCACCCAGGGTCTTCCCTGGTGGCGCAGTGGTTGAGAGTCCGCCTGCCGATGCAGGGAACACGGGTTCGTGCCCCGGTCCGGGAGGATCCCACGTGCCGCCGAGCGGCTGGGCCCGTGAGCCATAGCCTCTGAGCCTGTGCGTCCGGAGCCTGTGCTCCGCAACGGGAGAGGCCACAACAGTGAGAGGCCCGAGTACCGCAGAAAAAACCAAAAAACAAATAAAAGTCACCCAGTTCTTTTGTGGAGAAAAGCAGCTTATGAATAAATACTTAAAATACTTCTAAGTACAATGAGCATGTTTGCATAGTGTCAAGAATACTTTGAGTATCTTTCTACAAGAGAAATTTCCACTTAGGAAATTAAAGTCTACTGGTTGTGTCAATATTGTAAAAATAAAAAACAAACGTATCCCTTCCCTTTTTGGTCTTTTTATAAGGACGAGTATAACTCTCAATTTATAGCGCTTGCCAGAGTTCATCTCCTTTAGGATATTTCCCCCAGAGTTAGGGAATCTATTGAAATGATGAAAACAGGGAAATTGGGATAGCCCCTGAGCCTTCAAATCAGTGTTTGAGCTCTCTTATCATTCAAAAAGTACTAATTCCTAAATGTTCACATCCTGCCATCATTAGCATCTATCTTAATTGAGTAGATGTAGTTTTAATTTTACCTGAAGACTGCTAAGATTACCCCAGCATTAGGGGTCTGTTGGACCAGTTGTCAAGTGGAGACTGGTCCACACATGCATCCTAGGATCCACGAATTGACTCCCTAGGGGTTGGAAAGCGTTTCTGCGCACACCCAGGGCATTTGATCTTTGAGAAAGCCCTGCTGTCTTGGCTCAGGGAAGCCTTCCTGATGCCACGTGAGCCCTGCCCAAATTAAGAGAAGCAGTTAACCTCTCATAAAACCAGCCACCCGCTTAGATTGCTTTAACGTGACTCATGGCAATGCAGATGTACTTTACCATTGTCTTGGTGCCACTGTTTTGTTTAATCAGCTTCCTGAAAAGTGGGAAACTTTATTTTGGTAACTTTGGAAAGCAGCCTGACTCATTCCTCCTTAGGTTGTTTATCTAAGGTTGGCCCAAGAGGTCTAATGGATTTTAATGACTCCAAATATCGAGCAGTTGGCAGGCTGGCAGGGTGTGTGGGCAGAGGCCAGGTTTGAGCCACTTTCCACCACGTATGGGCTCTGTGATCTCCAGCTCGCTCCTGAGCCTTTCAGTGTCCGCATCTCTAAAATGGGGATTCTACTCTGCTGGGTGGTGGATAGACATTGGTGAACGAAACAGAGAAAATCCTGCCCCGTAGCACTAACATTTTAGAGGCTTATAAACCCAGCCGCTCTGTGGGATCATTGTGTGCAATAAATAAGCTTACTTTGTAGAGAATAATGGTAGACCATCTATAACATAGGGTTGTTGTAAATATTGACTGTAACTGTCTATATACTAAGCACTTCATTAATATTACATATTATCATCGTTATTATTCTAGGATATTATTTTTAGCCGAAGATCAGGTAAATTTCTTAAGATACGGATAGATTGTGGAACATAGACGGTGGGGAAAGAATCTTGCCCCAGAATATCCCGACATATGAACAGAACTATTTGGAGGACTTTACACCTTAAATATTTATATGTGGACCCTCTGTTCTTTGCTTAATATATAACTAGGTCAGGATTTCTCAACCTCAGCACTATTGATGTTTGGGGTCAGATAATTCTTTGTTTTGGGGCTTTTTGTGCATTTTTGGATGTTTAGCAGCAACCCTGGCCTCTACCCACTAGATGCCTGTAGCACCTCCAGTAAAACAGCCAA
The DNA here is from genome assembly GCF_005190385.1 of Monodon monoceros. NCBI lineage: Eukaryota > Metazoa > Chordata > Mammalia > Artiodactyla > Monodontidae > Monodon > Monodon monoceros. The sequence continues at coordinate 31,438,001 of NW_021703766.1, forward strand.
AACCATCTCATTGCCAAATATCCTTTGGGGGGCAAAATCGCCCCTGGTTGGGAACCACTGAGCTAGAGGAATATTTTGGAAAACTCTGTGGCTTTGTCATTTAGAAAGTGCTAACTGGGATGAATCATTCCTTCGTTACAAAGGGCATTTATCTAAATATAGGGCAGTTATTTCTCTAGGGCCTGATGGAGCTAAAAGGAGGCTCCCTCACTGTGTGTGCCTCGGAATAGCTAAGAAGGCCAGTGTCCATTTGGGGGGAGTCACCAGGGAAGGAAGTCCCTGGACCAGGTAAAAGAATCAACACTTGTCTTGACATCTGGCAACTGTTTTCTTTCTTTTTCCTCCTCTCTCTTTTGTTTGGGGCTCTCTCTGGGTTAATAGAAATAACTTTTGAATTTGCAAAGCTGTGTGATATAGCAGATTGAGAAGAGAAGGTCTGTGTTCACTAGAGGGAATAATTGGAATAATTGTTCATGAACTTGGGACTTGGCTCAGTTAGGGTTCACCTGTGTCTCTAGATACTCGAAGTAAGTCAGTCACAAAGCTATTTGGAGTGAATTGTTAAAACACCACCGATGACTGGTTCTATGCAGTGATTGCATGAAATAACAGATAGGATCTGGATGTCAGGGTTATTTCTCTTTCTCGTCCCATTTCTTCTAACTTGGGGGCCACACTCCAGTTGATTATTTCATATATTTGGTCATTCCCAGTCTACCTGCTAGTTGTTATTATTATTTTTTAGTCTTGAGCCACGTGAACCCCAAGCTCAGAAGTCTTTTCTTCATTCATCCCTCAGATATTTTGCAGTGGCTACTCTGTATGGTATGGCGCGCCTAGAAGCTTAAGAAATAGCGTCGGCCTTCTAAACTGTGAGCTCCTGAGAGCAGTGACCATGTCTGTCTCATTGGATGCTCTGTCCTCAGAACCCAGCACTGTGTCTGGTGTACAGAAAAATCTCCAGTCATAACTAGTTGGGAGGTTTTTTGCTAATAGTCGGTGGCCCTTTGCTTAAAGTTTGTATAGGCTGATTACTTTACACATTCCTTAAACAACTGACAGGATGTCTTAAGGAACGCGTAGCAATGTGTTTAAAAGAACGAATGTTTTGTGGTGGTCCAGCGTTTCGCAAGCAATAAATCGCAAAGCCTACCTGGCTGATCCTTCCCAGAGCAGTTGTCACCATGACCCTCCCCTCTCCACCATGCTTGGAATTCCCAAAGGAAAGGGGGAGCGCTGCAGACAACAATGTCCCCTCTCTTGCCCTGATCAGGAGGGTTTTATTGTCAGGAAATCCCCCTTTTCAGGGACTTCATTGTCTGCGTCCTCGAACCAGCCCTCCCTCAACCGCAGCTCCACCCCCATCCCCTACCAGCCAACGAGTTCAAGGCTTTATGGAAATGAAAAGTTGCTCTTCTTCACAAAAAAAGATCGGGGGAGATAAAGTGATTAACACTTATTTTGTTCGGGAATCCATCCGAGCTACCATCCTTGAACACTCGTTTGGCTTGTTGGAAGGGTAATCTCTTTCAGAAACATTGGACAGAATTGACCAATTCATTATGTATGTAAGTCTGCTTAAGAATGTTTAATTCAGTGAGTCCTCATCGCTTGGCTTTGTAATCTCCTGCCTTGGCTATTCTGTTCTCTTTGAGTTTCTGCAACTCATTTCTCCCCTGATTATTGAATCTTTCCCTGGACATTCCAGGCTTGGTGGAATCTCAATGAATAGATTTATGGGGGAAGAAAAACTCCACACTCTTTCAGTTAGCTGTCGATGACTGGATTGTTCTGGGGTAATTAAACTTGGGCAGCTACAAATTTGAGAAAAGTACGAGAATACATAAGCCAATGGGAATGTGGGAGAATGTCTTAGAGGCAGCAGTAGCTTATAAAAAGTAGCTACTTTGGCCAATATGGGCAGTTCCTGGAGAGCCAATCCTGGAAGATCTAAATGAAAACAAATGAACATTTAGTTCTTTATGGGCAGACCAAAACTTTTGCGATTTAAAGAGAGGCACAAATAATTCAGTTGTGGGTATCTTTCAATGGGATGTATCGTACATTTTTTCATCTTCTGTTCCTTTTGGATTTACCTGGCAGGCTTGTGTTATAAATTAATATAGTATTAATACTTATAACAGAGAAGGGAGGGAGTGGGGAAAATACAAAAATATTGGGAAATGTTGGAAGGGTGTGTGTGTGTCTGTGTGCGCGCGCACGCATGTGTACTACACTCCATGGGACTCGGATGGACTTCCCAGTGGTGGAAAGCAGCAGAGGCGTGAGAAGAGGCCCTCCCTTTAGTTACTGCCTTTGTAACCTACCAGTCCACTGTCACTGATCACAAAGAAGCGATGAAATACATTTATACATGCTTGACAATAGCCACTGATTTGAAATTAATGTTTGCCCCTCTAGGTGTAGCTGGTAAAGTTGCTGATGGCAGGCTGCATGCTTCTTAGCAAGCAGCCAGATGCCTGAAGTAGAATTTGATTTATTATTTTATTTTGTATGTGTTCTACTGTCTTAGTAATTTAGGTAGGTGCTCTGGACTCCAGATAAGTTTTTTTTTTTTTTTTTTTTTTCCCATTTCCTTTCCAGTAGGAGGGCTTCAGGGAAAAGGGCAGAAGTAAAAGAGAAAACAACCCCCCAAACTTCTTCAAGTGGATCGTTACACTTTAACAAATACGTGGATAGCCCTCCTCCTCCAGTCATCAACCTTTGGGTTCATCAGAAAGATTCCCCAGTCATTTTATTTACTGTAGCTGATTAGGTGCGGTGAGTTCAGCACATACAGTGGCCGTCAGGTCCTGCATATTTCTTTTTCAAAAGCCACCCCCCCAGACCTTGTTTTTTTCTCAAATATAATGCCTTTTAGACTTTTGAAACCAGAATAGAACAAAGTAAAATTTTTCTTTTATAATCATCATTCCAGGTAAGGAAACTGTTTTGGGAATTTTACCTTAACAGAACTTCAGGGTGGGTATCCGGGGGGAGGAGGCAGCATCACGCAAAGTCATGGAGCCTTGACGAGGCAGAGGACGGGGGTTCTTGTGGACACCCGTAGGGGAAGACAGAGGCTGGATTTCGAAAGGTCTCTCCCTGCACACTTCAGAGTTTGAGCTTTATCTTTCAGGCACTTTGCTTCAGGGGTTGTGCTTAGATTTCTGTTTTGGAGGGTGGGTGGACCTGGCATGAGGAGTGGCCTGGGGGGAGGGGAGGGTAACAGGGCAGCGGGTGTGTGTGTGTGTGTGTGTGGCTGTGTTCCTGTCACAAGACTTGGGTCCCTTTTAGCCTCTGTTGGAAGAGGTGGACCTGGGGGTGTTCATTTCCTTTATGTCTTGTTCAGAAATGCTGAAGTCTTCTGAAATCTCATTAAGAGACTTTGTCATCGTGAACACGTACCGGTGGTGATCTGACATCATTTGCATTTTACTGCCCCATACGTGTAAATTATAGTCATTTTAGGAAGAAGGAATCATAAACATCTAAAAAATTCATTATAATTCATTTCTCAAATTCCACCTCTAATATATCCTTTTCTTTCAGGTGATCAAATGTCATATCATAATGATTTTTAAAAACTGAAATAGACTACTTTTAGGGCCTATTGGATTCAGCAAGTTATTAAATTTCACATCTTCCAGGGTGTATTTTTTCTGATGCCATAGTTCAAGATAATGTTTTTTTAATACTACATGCAGAATTCCAGAGATTCATAATAGCTTATGACATCTTAATGTCCACAGTGACATTCCACTGGTCATATCCAACTGTGATAAACAGCTCTGTACTCTGTAAAGACGACAGTCACTAAGTAAAATGCAGGAAGATGCAAACACTCCCTTGGTCTTATGAATAATATTACAGATCCTGAATGTTAATTTTGAAGAAAACACATGCTTAAATTTAAAGTTTATGCCTTCAATTCGTAGTCCTTTTATTCTTCCAGGGGGAAAAAAAATCAAGCAGCTATACTTTAAATGAATTTAATGAACTGCAAAGACTGACATTTTCACTATAAAAGTCACACTTCATTTAATGAGTAGTTAAATATTGATGCTATATTAAAATACAGGCAGAATAAAAATGGCACAATGGATTTCAAAATAGGAATTCTGGGTTCTTTTATGTTGAAAATTTCATGAACGGGAAAAAAAAGTATCATTCATCAGAATGTCTTCATAAACACAAATATTCCTGTGCAAAAGCATATTAGCCTGCAGTCCATAAATCCCAGTAGATGAACTGAGGTAAGTCTTTCTTTTCACTGTCTGGTTCTACATCAATCTTTGTTGCCCAAGGACCCCATGATGTTAAACGGGGTTCCTGTCTTTAACAGGAAAGATGCTGAAATTACAGGAGTTTCCTTGAACTGACTTACTTGGATATGAAGAAAAAACAACTGTTATATTGATGGCTATTCTAGAAAAATAATTGAGCTAGGTCCTATTACTCCTATTACTCCCCTGCTCAGAGCTCCCCAGTGGCCCTCTGACTCACTCAGACTAAAAGCCAAGGTCCACATAAAGGCCTAAACAGTCTTAGCTGGGTGGCCGCCATGATCTCCTTTGACCTCATCTCCTAGGTGAGGCTCCCTCTGCTCCCGCCACAGTCGGAAACTCCAGACACACTCCCATCTCAGGGCCTTTCTCAAATGTCCTTTACTCAGGGAACCCTTTTATGAACCCCCTTCCCTTTCCATGATATTCTCCATCCCGCTTCCCCTCTTCATTTTTCTCCACGCATCTGGTCTTAGAACATACACCGCATTTCTTTTACTGATTGCCCGTCTCCCCTGTGCTAGGACATAACCTTGTAAGGGCAGAGATTTCTACCTCTTCATTGCTTTATCCCCATTGCCCAGAGCTGTGCCTGCTATAGAGGGAACGTTCAAGAAGTATTTGTGGAATGCACAAATGAATGAAGAAAGTGTTTTTTCAGGTAAAAGTGGAGTTTGCAGGGGAAATATTTTCCATGGTAGTGGGGAATGGGGACCAGAATATCAGGAAAGACTCCTGGCATGTGGATTTGGGAGTGATCAGCACGGATAGGGTGACAAACTCGTTGTGGGTTTCCTGGGGCTGTCCCAGTTTTAGCACAAAAGACCCATGTCCTGGGAACCCCCTCAGTCTCAGGTAGATTGGGACGGTTGGTTACTCTGTGCACAGAGAACATACTAGAAGCTTTTGGAGTTTGCAGGAGGACAGGGCTCACAAACCCACCTGTCATAGACACCAGGAAGATGATACGTGACTGCAGCTGACTTGCCTGTGTGTGGCTGGGGACCGTATGAAAAGAACACGGGCCCCTCTAAAGGGCAAGGTTGCAACTCCACTCTGACCAACCATAGCTCTAGGGAGTTAGAGGCCAGTGTTGTCTGAGCTCCAAAGTTTTCAAGGGGATCCAGAAATTTTGATTCTGTGATATTTTTCAATTTTTAAATGTTGGCAACTAATTTGAAACCATCTAAGGATTGTGTATGGCCTGTGGGCCGTCATTTGGCTACCTCGGCTGAAGTAGACTTGAGCTCCCAATTCTTTAGGAGACAAGGCCTGTGAACCTTAATTTTAAGCACAAAATGAAAACATAGTTATTAAATGTCTTTATTGTTTGGAGAAAGGCAATATCATTGTTGTAAGTAAAGGTTTTATGTGGAAATTTGGAATATGAATATTTGTGGAATATTTCCAAAGCCTATTCTGAGCACTTTACATCTATTAATAAATTTAATCCTCAACTCATAAGGTAAGTACTATTAAGGTCCCAATTTACAGATGAGGAAATAGAGCATGGCTAGATTAAATAACTTATTCAAGGTCACAGGCTAGGAGCGGGTGGATCTGGGATTCAAACTCAGCAGGCTGGTTCAGAGCCTGTGCTCCTTTCCCCCATGCTTCTCAAATTTTAATGAACATCACAATCACCTAGAGGGCTTGTTAGAATCCACATTGCTGGGTCTCACATCCAGAGTTCATGATTCAGTTGGTCTGGGCTGGGGCCAAAGAATTTGCCTGTCTAACAAGTTCCCAGGTGATGCTAATGCTGCTGTCATAGGATCTCAGTCTGAGCAACCACTGCTCTGAACCATCCCGAGGCCTCTGAAGGGACCAGGGACCATCGAGGAGAATATACTCGCAGCCACCGGAATTGTGTACACACAGTTGATCTCTCCAGTCATGCTTGCCTACTCTGGTAATTAGTGTCTTCCACACAGGCAGCCATAGACAAAGGCAAAACACATCTAACAGGTATAAAGTGGGTTTCACGTAAAATGAAGCGCTTCGTGGACCCTCGTGGTCTTACACAACTTAAGTTTCTTTGCAGCTGCGTACTGAAGACCTCCGTGTGTTTCCAAACATCTGACAAGAGAAGGTAGGGCTGGCTGGGGACGGGAGCAAACGCTGGGATGAGTTTGTGTAAGACTAAAGCGAGGTAGGTGGTGGTGAGCTTCTACCATTGGTGGGATGTGATATGATTCTCAGCTAAGAGGATATGTCATTAAACCACACTGAATTACGTAGGAAGGGTTTCTTTTCCATTTCCCTTTCAGTCTTCCTTATTACATCAATGAGAAAAGTCTCAGTGTGGTGCCACTATGTTTTTAACACCTAATACTTGCTACTCTCTCTCTCTCTCTTTTTTTTTTTTTTTAACAGAGATTGAAAGAGGGAGAGGTGAAAGCAGAGGGAGGGAGGGAGAGAAGGAAGGATAAAGGAGAGAGAGAGAGAGGCAGAGAGAAAGGAGGCAGGGAGGAAACACAGGACTTGGTCACAAACCTTCTGTAGCTAATGGCTTGCTAGAATGAAATTCATCATTGTTCTTTTATTGTATTACTTTTGGTGGTTATGTTCTATTTATGGCAAATACTGGTTTTCCACTTATGATATAAATTTTCCTTTTGTTCACAAAAAAGCACAATTGTTCTTATTCAGATTGCTGAGTTAAAGAGAAATAAAGGCTCACAATGCTGTATCCATAATTCCCAAATTCTGAAAGCTCTGAAAAACAAAGTGTTTTTAAAAAAATTTATGGCAACACATTTGCAACAAAATCTGAACCGAACTTAGGGGAGGCTGTTTTTATTCTCTATTCATCTCCCTTTGTGTGAATATTCAGAAATTTTGCTGCAGAAATATTTGTCTATTTGATTATGGGATGCTGCCCCAGACCACTAGAGGTATTATGTCATAGATGGAATATGCATTGTATTACTTTTCTAAATCTTAAAAACGTTCAACTGTAAAACCCATCTGGCCCCAAGATTTTGGAGAAGGAAGAATGTGGACCTGCTTTAAAGGGAAAAGTTCATAAAGGTGGTATACAAATAATTGAAATTTGACAGACACTGATCTAGGGTGAAGAACTGTGATTTGAGGTGAGTGTATTAGCACCAGCAGAAGAAACATAAGACTTAATGGAGTTTCTCATCTTTGGCTTGTTATTAACAGTTGGTAGTGGTTGCATCTCTATTTGTTGTAACTGTATTTCACGTAAGATAAGGTGCTAGTTCAGCTGCTAATAAGCCTGATCTTTTAGAATAAAAGCTCTTCAGGAAAGTTGTAATAAATGACATCACGTTCATTGGCAAACTGAAGACATTCAACCAAGAGCCAGGTTTTTAATGGATTTAGAGATACTATCTCAGGATTTTTTTAATGTGCTAATTACTCCTATGGATTTGCTTTTTATGTTTGGATCTTATATACCAGTGCTTCGTAAAACTGGGCATATCTGTCATGCGATATCTAGACCCATATTCCAGTTTCCATCGGCCATTAGGCCATGGTATTCGTAGGTCATTTTACCACTTCTTGTAAGAAGTGATATCTGGTGTTTAAGCTTGTCTTCTCAGCGTGAAAAATGGCTGATTGCCCACCCATCACATCCTTTTATTTTGCTCAGCTAGGATTCACTTCTTTCATGCAGCCCAATCCAGCAGAGAAGAGACAACAGTGGTAGAGAAGGAAGACTCAGGGGCTCACAGAGGATACAGTGAGAAGCGATTGGGGGCAGCCTGGCTCAGGAGCAGGCCACATTGCCTTGGTTACCTGAAAACCACCTGTCCCATTGAGAGACCTAATCTTCTGGTACGGTTGGCTAATGGATCTTGGTGGCCTAATCGACAGGGTATTTTCTCACTTTGCGTGATGAGTGAACTGATCCTTGCATTTCTAGTTTAAATAAGATGAAAGTGTTTGGGAATAAGGAAGTGTAGATTTCAATATAACATGCATGAGCTGATGTAGATTTCATGGGCTTTAAACAATTTGTAGCCTCCAAACTGTTTGTAGATGACTCAAGACAGTTTAGTCCATCCATCTGCCAAGGACATTTAATGCTGGAAAAGGTTGGTTTTACGTGCCTTGAGTGATACTGCTTCTCTTTGATCTTCTTGGCAATAGTTGTCTCTTAATCGTCCTCACTGCCAGGAAGGATTTCCTGATAACTGACATTTAGCCCTTCTCTGACTTCTTCCAGGTTCTAAATCCAGGCTCATTAGTCATTGTCCTTGGTGTTTACACTCAAGTGTAAATTTTGGTAGAACAAACAATTGAAGTGATTTACTTAACCGCAGAATATTAATGACCATTGAAATATGATTCAGATCAGAAACATCCCATCCTACCATAGAAGAGAATGTTTGGAAAAGCAGTGCATTGTTCGTCACGCTTAAAATCTGTGAGAAATATATCAAGTAACGCAGTTGTTCTTTTTATTTATATTCTTCAGATGGACATTAAATCCCCCGATTCTAAGTTACTATAAGGTACTTTCCATCTCTGTGCCACATAGTATTGTGTTTTATAAAAGTAAGTGTAGATATTTAAGAAATATGTTGCTGGCAATTCTTGTAAATATTAGAATTCTGTACGAGAATATTGATATTAAAGCTGTATTAGGACTGATACCGTTAGCAGCAATATAGAGAAGATGTTTTATTAAATACTAATTTCATATGTTATTTAACAAGTAGCCGGCTTTAAGCACATTAATCTCTCTTTTTAATTCAAGGTTGATGGTCTGGGTCTTACATATTGTATCCCTGAATAGGCCATTCAATAACTATGCAAAATATCTATTTCTCCCATGGGTATTTGTGCTTTGATATATTCTGATCCTTATTAAATTTAAACAGGATCAAATTTATACAGCTCTGGGAGAGATTTATTAAAATACACTGAATGGACAGCTTGTGGGAGTGTAGTGTACTGTAATAACATATGGCTTTTACCAGAGAATAGTAATTATTGAGAATCAAATAAATCTGTAGGAGGTTAAATATATATGGAAAAGATATCAATTGCAGTTCTTCCAAATGAGACTGAAATATTATTTGAAGATGCGTTACTGTGCAAAATAACGAACTTCATCCTTTTAGACTCTAAATATTTGGTAATATTTGACCTGCAGGTTTTTAGGGATGTTTTAAATTCCAAAGGGAGGGTGGGATTCAGCATTATCAGAGGTGTTACATGTGTTTAGCATACTCCATCTGTAGAGGCACCTGTTTTTTACTTTGCCCTACTTTTTATTAAATAAAATTGAAAGCATATGTATTATATGGTTTGCAAGAAATCATTTTTTGGAAGCAGAAATCTGCGTCTCCTTTGCTTAGGGGTTTGGGAGAAGGATCACAGGTGGAATAAATAGAAACTTTTTTCATACTCTTCATAGTTTATATTTTTAAATGTCATTTTTGTTCTTAATTGTATGTTTTCCTATATATTTCCAAAGCGGTCTTGGTGTGTTTAATCTGATGGAAAAGATTGGGTGGTTCCCAAATTTTTTTTTTTTTTTTTTTGGTGTGACAGGCAGAGGACAGTTAGAACTTAAATACTGAACTTGCAGATAAGACACATGTAGCCTATCTGTTCCTTCACAGCTCCCGTGGCTCCAATATTTTATCCTTCATAAATTATTTAATTATGTAACATTCATCATTATTAGTGCTTTTCTCTTCTCCTGCATATTTATAGACACTCTCGGGGGCTGGCTAGGGCACCGCCAAGGTGAAGGGAGCTCTCAGCGTGACAAGAGGAGAAGATTTGGCCACAGCAAACCACCCTAGCTTGCCACTACATCCTTTTGCAGGATTTGAGTCTCTTTCTCTGATTCTTTCAGTGTAGGGGCAGAGGCATAGCTGGAGGTGGGCCACTCTTCTTTCCTGGTCAAAATAATGATGACTGTCAATGAGACTAGACTGAAGTGTCCAAGGGAAGCTTTGAGTGGTGGTGTCTAGAGGAAGTGAGTTAAGACACTCCTGGAAGTTCCCCCAGCTCTATCCTAAATTAGACTGAGCACTGGTAAGGAATAGTTAGGGCAGGGGGTAGGAAATCCATTTTCTGCTCTGTGTTAACAGTGTCTAACCTAATTTTTGTACTTACTATTCCTTAACATATAATGTGTGTGTGTGTGTGTGTTTAATAGGAGAATCACTATTTACTTAATGCATTCTTGGTATTATGTTGGGTCATCATTAATATTTGTCTGTACATGGCAGGTACTCGATAGAAATTATTCTTTAGGCGTCATGGTACATTTAGGGTTTGGGGTCTTATTTTGTTAGATTTATTGAGATATAATTTACATACAATAAAATATGCTAATTTTAAGTGCACAGTTTAAATTTTGACGAATATTTGCAGTTGTGAACAACCATCACCGTGATTATAGAACATTTACATCACCAGAAAGGTTTCTTCGTGCCCTTTAGCACAACGTACCCCCAACCACTGGTCCACTCTCTGTCCGCATGTTGTTTATGATACGCATTTATGTTTAAGAGAACTAGGTTAAATCAGTAAGTATGTAAATGTTTAGATATATCCATATTGGCAAACCTTTATGGTTAGCATAAATGTTCTGTTTTTTCAATCTTTTGCTACATTTTGGTAATGTTGAGTCATTACCAGAAAGAGGAAATGTCAGAATTTGAGTCAAAATTTTATATCAATTATAGGAAAAAGGATTTTTAAAAGCCCCAAATTATATGTTACTTAGAAAATAATATAATTGACTCTGTTGCCAACTTTTCTGCTTCATTCTTGCTGATGAATGAGACAGATTTTTCTAAAAACATGTAAGTGATGCATCCAGGTCCCTTTCTCCAGCAATTAAATTTTTTCACTTGTGTGTCTATTTCTACATGGGAAAAATATCGTAATTTTTCTTTGATAATGTTAGTTAGATCCACAGGGCTATATAGACCTCCTTCCTGAAATTTGAGAATTAATTAAAAATATTAAATGAGGTGACTTTTAAATCTAAGTGCATTGATGTTCATCTTTGGTTGATTTTCTTAGGTATCATATCCATGACCGTGTTGGATATCTGTGTGGAATTTGAAAGTTATTTGAGGTCATCTGCAGTACCAAGGCTTTAATCAGATGAGCTCAAATGACTTTTCAGTTCTGAAATATATAACTCTTTGAGTTTTTTTTTACATATATATGTGTACATGTTTGATTTATGTGTGTGTGTATAGGTGTATCTGTATAAGTGTGTGTATACAGATTCACACACACATGGATTATAAATGGAAAGAAAAGAGAAGAACCGAAGTGATTGAGCTGTAGCTATTTTAGAGCTATCATGTTCAGAAGATTGTAAAGATCATTAAAATAAACATTCTGTATGTTGATTATACCAATGAGAACAGTGATGAAGTAAAGCTGAGTAACTTTTTTTTTAATTGGAGTATAGTTGATTTACAAGAGTAACATTTTGCTATAGGTACCCTTACTATCAAGAAAAAGGAAGTTAAAAGGGCAAAAAGAAAAAATAAATCAGCTTATTCTGTTCTTCTGTTTCACCTCCTTCAAATTTAGAGTAACATGATCACTAGCTTCATAAATGCCAAGCTCTCAAATCCTTTGCAGCAACAAGGGCATGTTTTAGTGTTGTCAGAACTTTTGTTTGTACCTGGTGTTACACTTGATCACTGAATAATTGAGTGATAATGACTGTTATTTTTAAACTAAAATATAACATCAGGGGAGGATGAGAAACACATAACGCTTAACTTCCCAGTGGGAGTAGGGAAAATATAAGTGTCAAACATGGTAGAACTGTCAAAAGTACACGCAGTCAGCTATGCCAACTCCGAACAGAAGTCATGAAATGATTTGTTCTGCAGCTCAAAAAACAGACTCTTTCTAAAATTTAATAAAGTTGAGAATTCAAACAAAGAAACATGAGTAGAATTTGGACACCAGTGAAGTGGGTTCAGGATACTGTCATACCTAGCCAAACACAGTTATTCAGCACCAAGGACAGGGACACAGGCATGCATCTTCCCTCTTGAAACTTTTTTTTTTTGTAAACTCTTCATAGCTGTGCTTTTGAGTTATCCATTTGCTTCGTTTACTCATTCAGCAGTTACCTATTGAGTATCTACTATGTGACAAAACAAGACAGAGCAGAGCCCCAGTCTCATGGAACTTGTATTCTCTTGGGTCCTTTTATAAAGTTAGCTCTTCTATTAAAGTTATATGCCCCTTCTCTTCTTCTGGGGCTTAGCTCATCCTCCAAGGTAATTCCTATCTTCCATATAAATACCCTGTCTTAGATTCTCAACTCACTGGTCTTCATCCACTATACTCACCCTCCCCTAGTTTTCGCAAGCCTTCTGTTTCTGGCGTAATTGAACTTGTGAGTACTGTTCTTACCTCAGCTTTTACAACCATTTTGAGAAAACAGTACCTATTTTCCTTGTTTTTAAATGGCTCTTCTAAAGATGAATGAAGGGTGCTCTGAGCTGTTTAGTGGTTAAGTACCAGTTGGGATCTTGCTTAAAACCAGTCATGTGGAGTTAAATTTGTAAGCATTGGCTCTTGAATTATGGCTGAAATGATACCCAGAAACAGAAGAGAAGACGTACAATGTTTAATTAAAAAGGTATCTATTTAGGCCTCAGTAATTTGGAATTTGCTAAACTTGTATTATATTTGAGAAACAGTCTGATATAGTGGAAAAACATAGATTTGGAGCCTAATAGCCCTCGGTTTGACTCCCATGATTACCATTTATTAGCTTGGTTCCTTTGTTCATATTATTTATATCTCTGAACCATGATTTCTTCAGAAATAAGGGGATAGTAATATCTACCTCAGGACCATTGTAAGTCTTAATGAATGTAAAGCGTGTAGAAAAATATATGTAAATTCCCTGCCCTCCTTTTAAGTATTTTATGAGTAGTGAACTTCCCCTTATTGTAAAAGTCCTACATTTTAGATTTTTCAATTTTAGATTGGCCTTTCCATCCCAATTCTAGGTCACTCTGCTTTTACTCAGTAGAATTTTAGTTTTAGAACTAGAATAGAAGAAACACAGAAAAATCATGTCACTTTTATTTTGGAGAGGAAACCAACATTTACTGAGCTCTTATAGGACCCTAGGTACTCTGCTAGGACCTTGGCATTTCTTATCCCATTTTAATGATGAAAGAAATAGTTTTCAGTATGTTTCCAATTTCTCTCTCATCTAGGCTTCTGTAATTTTAACTCATGCCTTTACCCTTGTAACAGTTCTAATTATGTGAATGTTTGTGAAGTGTGAGCCTGGTCTTAGCTATTTCTGTACACTGAATATACAAAGAAGAAATGGTTATTTATCATCTCTTTGTGATAACTGTATGATACATCACCAGGTATCATAACACAAAATGTTTCTGGAACACAGGTAACATTGTATTTCCAGTTGTTTGGAAGATGGTGCTACCGGTAGTGATGGCTCTCAGTGGGCAGGAATGAAAATGGAGATCCAGTTGCCTTTTCTACAGCATACAGCCTTAATATTGTGCTTTGGGAAAAGCTGTGATTTACTCAGCCTTTTGTGTTGGTATGTCCACTTCGTTTTTCTTAAGCCCCCCAAAGAATCAGTTGCTGTCTGTTTGCATTATAGCTATTCTTTCCTTGTGATCCACTGCTATGGTGCACAGTATGGCGTTACGTACGTATATAGTTTCCGGAATTGCAGAAAGAGAATTGATCTACTATTGACTGTTATGAGGGGTACTCTTCATTCTGTTTGCTTACCTCGCTCACACCATTTTCTATAGTCCTTTCCATCCTGTCCAAGCTCATGTCATAATCCTCCCTAGCATTCCCTTTGCTTAAGGCATCTTACCTTTCTTTTTTTTTCTTATCTCTTTTTCTCTTTCTTTTCTTCCTTTTTCTCTTCTCTCCTTCCTTCCAGCCTCATGCCAGGCACATTCCTAATTCAAGGCTTTTCTGCTTGTTCTTTCTTCTGCAAGGGATCTTTTTCCACCTCTTGGTAAGGCTGGCTCCTTCTCATTGTTGATGTCTTAGCCCAAAATGTCACCTCCTCCCAGAAGCCTTTCCTCTTCCCCCTCTCAGAAGTATCCTTCCCACAAGGCCCTTTTAGTAACATAATCTTATTTTATTTTCTTCCTGAAACTCTTACTTATTGTCACCTATCTCTGTCTGTAGCCCCTCATCAGGGGCAGGGACCTTGGTCTCTCTCACTGCTAGCTACATCTTAAGCACATAGCACAGTGAAAATAAATACGGCATTTGACGCATAAATAGATGTACTGAGCAGCAGCTGTGCTCTGGGTAAGTAGGAGACAGAGGCTCATGTTGGGTGGAATATCCCTGGAGTAAAGTTCTGGGTTATAGAGCATTGGGGGTTGGGATCGTTTTTGAGAGGGTGGAACACAATCCATCAGCTTTGTAGTTTTTCCTTCAAAAACCTTCATGGTGTCTTGGCAACTATTTCTGAGGCAAATTTTTATTCCCTGGACTCAGTTGAAAGAAAATCAGTTGGAGCCCATAGTTCTGTGTCTTTTCCAGAATGTGTCCTGATTTCTGGGGTATAGTAATAAAAAATATCTTACTCTTTTCATAGTCAAACTGTCTTAAAGATGAACCACCAAATACAGATGGTTCTGTATATATGAACAAACAAATACAAGATACAGGGATGGTCACTTTGCATATATTATCTTACATTTGATCCTCATGTTTACCCTGGAGGGAGGTCTGACAGGTATTAACATTTGAAAACAATGGAAAATAGGCGAAGTGGTACTTGAACCTGGACTCTCCGATTCCAAGTTCACTTCTCTGCTGCCTTCCTCAGGAGTCCTGAACGTATCCAGTTAGGCCTTAACTATCTTGCTTGGTTTTAAGCATTCTTTGAAATTATACAGTCAAACACAGTTTTACACTGAAGAGGTTTTTTTTTCAAGTACACTCAATTTTTGAGTCTTTGGAGTATGGGCTAATAGTTCTCAAACTTCTTTTTTTTTTTTTTTTTTTTTTTTTTGGTGGCGGGGGTCTTCCCTGGTGGCGCAGTGGTTGAGAGTCCGCCTGCCGATGCAGGGGACACGGGTTCGTGCCCCGGTCCGGGAAGATCCCACGTGCCGTGGAGCGGCTGGGCCCGTGAGCCATGGCCGCTGAGCCTGCGCGTCCGGAGCCTGTGCTCCGCAACGGGAGAGGCCACAACAGTGAGAGGCCCGCATACCGCAAAAAAAAAAAAAAAAAGTGTCGAACTTCTTGAGACTCACTCTCCCAACTGTTGCTGGGATTCTTCATGTTTCCTTGGAATAGTTCGTACTTTTCTAGGACTATTTGGGTTACTCAGAGTTCCCGTATTCATTCTTTCCTACAAACACACATAATGAAAAATGCAGACCCGTACTTTATACGGAAGCACATGCCTAATAGGAGAAACAGAACATCCAAATCTGCCAACACTTCACCACCTATTACAATTGATTTTAAGATATCTTCACATACTATTCTTTTGTATTACAAATATATTTCTTTTGGGTATACTTTACATGAACTTTTCTATTCTAGCATCCTGAACTCAGAGCTTTTTATAGGCTGTACTTGTTCTAATTAATTATGATTCGTATTCTCAGGTTGATGCTCAGATGGTCGCAGCATGAACTGTGGGAGTCTTCTTAAGCTTCCTTCTTGGTCCTGTCAGCATCACCCCAGGCATTCCTGAAAGCACTTTTATTTTCTGAGAGCCACGAGTTCCAGTTGACCCTGATTTTTTTTCCTATCCCAACACATGGAATCAGCTATTCTCCAAGGAGCTCTGAATCCTTTTAGTCGAGAATAGTATTAGAGTCTAAAATTTGTATGCTGTGCCATTCAAGTGCCTCTGGAAAGAAGAAATGACTCCCCTGTTAGGTCATTTTAGGGTGAGTGCTGAAAAGGTCAAGGTCAGGAGTTCAAATAGCTATTTCCAGTTTAAATCCAGCATTACTAAATCCATCTTTATTTTGTTCTAATATACAATTTTTGTATATATTTCTGCTCAACAGACCTAGTCTAGATTTTTAAGGCCCTTGTCCTCTAAGTATTATGTAATTTTATTCCTTTCTCTTCTTTAATCTTTAATGTCTTGCCATCACTTTATTGTAATCAGTTTATTGACACAAATATTTTGAGATTATCCATGCTTGTCATAAGAGAAAAGGGAAAGACATGTGAAAAAGAGCCTCGCATTTTATCTTGTAAGTGGCATCATTTTTACCAAGGCTTATGTCTTTGTTGTTTCTCTTGGAAACGCAACAGATATTTTTTTGAGTATAAGGGGGGGATGGATTTCGAGGGATCGGAGGAATATAGCTGACTTTGTACTTAGATGCTCCCTCCTCACCATTATCAGCAGGAAATAGCTCTGGTTTCTGGGGGTGGAGGTGGGACTGGGGATCCTTTTAGATGCATCTCGCAAATATCATGACTGGGCCGTTATAGCACCAGCTTGAGAACTACTGCTATGGATCATAGACTTTGAACTTGCCAATTCCTGTTTAAAAGTTAATTATATTAGTAGAACTGCTAACATCAACCATTATGTTCAATATATAATAAGGTGATAGGCTAAAATCTGTTTTAACCAATACCTAGCAGTTAATGTGTTTATACGTATTTAAGCATTGTGTGTTTGTGTGTGCACACACACACACATACACGTTAGGCCACATTGCATCATCTAGAGGAATTGTGAGTGGGTGTGTGTGATTGGCAAGTGTGAAATTGAATTTAATATGAGATTCTCTGTCTTAAGTAAAATATTTGAAAGAACGTTGATAGCGAAAAGCTGTCTAGCTTCGGAAAAAATGGCTTATGTGTTTTGGGAGCAAGAAGTCGGAATGGTAAAATTTCATTTAAATGGCAAAACACTTTTAGAACTACACTGAAGAATTTGGCTTTAGTGGGAAATCTTTAATTTGCCTGTAACGTGAGGTACAAGTTATTCATTGCACCAAAGATAACATACTAATTAAAAGGTTCGTGTATAGTTGTCAGAGGTTAACAGTGCACACTGACAGACTTGGAATAGAAACTAATTATGTTATGTTCTCTAAAAGGAGTATTTTTACCCACAAATGTACGATACCTTATTATAGTACTGTTTTTTTCTTAGCTTGGAAAGAAGTCTATTAGATGTTCTTTATAATAAAACTGCAGTGATAAGCATTCAGACCAATGATGAGGCTATATAAATAGCTTTACTTGCAACATTAGCTTCAAGCATAGTTATAGAGATAATTCCAAGTAAACATTTATTCATATTTTCAGCTTATAAGAAAGATACACAAAGTGGAACTTTCCTAAACTTTATTATCTTGGGTTGAAAGAACATCACAAGAACCAGCATTTCTGGAAATACTCTAAGGCTTCCTTTTGAATTACTTCCTCAATAACAATCATCTTTTGATTGTCAGTGTGCAAGAGATTTGGGCTTATTCACTCTTTTAGTGCATTGTAAGCCTCTTAATTGTTATATATATATATGATATATGTGTGTATATATGACTATATGTGTGAATTTAATATATTTCCCATACAAGAGTATAATTAATGAGTATGTTTCAAGAATAATAATAAAGCCATCACCTACCTGCCCAACACCCAACTTAATGGAAAGTTATCAATAACATTGAAGCCTCTTCCATGTCATTCTCAGTTGCAACTCCCTCCATCCCCACCCCCAGAGACAGTCACTTTCCTGAGTTTTACATTTATCATTCCCTTGTTTTTTCTTTACAGTTTTACCACACATCTAGTTATCTCTCAACAACATATTGTTTAATTTTGCATCTTTCTAAATCAATGGAATTATACTGTGCATTATACTATGCGTCATCTAAGTTGATGCCTGTGGCTGTACTTTTTTGGTATTCACTGCTGTACACTATTCCATTGTATGGATATACCATTTCTGTCAGTGGACACTTGACTTTATTACCAACATTTTGCTATTACGAACAGTATCACTGCACACATCTTGTATCTGTACCGAAGTGCAGCATACAAGAGTTTCTCCCATGTGTTTGCTTAGAAGTGGAACTCATGGGTTTTAGGGTCAGGTTTGTGCTTGACTAGATGATGTTGAACTGTTTTCCAGAGCGATTGTACTAATTTACACTCCCACCCAAGATGTTAGACGTCTCCTCCAAAACAGCCTTTGTATTAATGTCATCAGATACTTGTATGATTAATTAATTATCTAATTAAATCAAAGGGAAACTTTTCCTATATAATGGAAACTTACAGGAGTTCTGCTATGTTAGCATAATTCTTTGATTATAGTGCTTAGTCAAAAGTGCTCAGTAGTTTTGATCAAATATTAAATATGTTCAGAAACAAGCCTGAAACTCATTCATAATATTGTTATAGTTATGCAAACTCCATAGCTTAGTTGTGATAGAGTTGAGTCCTCTGATTTACTTTCACTCCTTCCTGGGCTTTCTTCTACCACCTAACATGATTGAAAGTCACTATTTTCAAGTAATATAATCTAGATACCAAAAAGAAAGGAAAAAAGATAGTATTAGCCCTAGTAAAATGTAATTAAGATCTTAGATAAACTGTAAAAATGATCTAATGTATAAATCAAATCCTCAGTATGTAACTTCTGGACTTTAGTACCAGTTCTGGATGAACTGATACTTTGGGTCACCTATGGCATTTCTTTGCTCTATTAATATGGAAATAATTGTATACATCATTTTCTATTTTTGACATAATGTTTTCCTAAATAGTTCTTTTCTTATTTCTGGCTTCTTTTGCTTACTGAATTGTGTGCAAACAATTAAGCATAAATGTTGAAATGAAGACTTCATGACTCCTATAAGGTTCACCTTCCTAACGCTTTATCACAGAAGCCCCCCGATGGCAAAGAAGGCAGAGAACTCACATTCTTCAAGGTCACTTAGCTGCCAGCAATTCTTTAAAGTCTCTTGTTTTATTTTTAACACAGTTTTTGCAATTTTTTAACGTAGTTTCTCCACGTTTGCTGTAATACAAAAGTCATGACTCCCCCCTCCACCACGTTCTTTGAGTAAAATTGGTTATCTGGAAAGCTGTCAACTTCATTCTGTAACTCTGAAAACGTTATTATGTATATCCTACATGTCTGCTGTGTACCCCAGTTAAATAGTGGGGTGCCACACATTTTAGCATTAAATATGAACCATGTGAATCTCATCATCTTGAGAGCCAATGACCACTTTGTTGGAAGCCTTTGAACAGTGTGAGGAAAATTCAGATCTCTGTGGAGGACTCTAATCACAGGTTCCAACCACTTAAATCCATTAGTCTCCATGATGACCTCTTTGAGAACTTGACACAAACAATTCTACATTATAAATGGTAGCACTTCTTAGATGAAGTAGATTTAGAAGGACATCCTAAGGGAAGTCAGAGTTCTAAGGAGGAGAATGTTAACATGTGATTTAATCATGTTTTTGAATCTTTTAAATGATTATAAGTGGTATCTCATCATTGGAGGCCCCCACAATAATTACATCCCCCTTACCCCCCATGCAAGTTCTCTTACCTGCACCTTGCCTTCAGTCTCTGATTACTTTATGAACCTGACCGATATGTTTGTGGTAAACAACTTATGGTAGGGGGCTGGCTACCATGACCCTGTGAGCTTCAAAAGAAAGGCCAAGAATCCACGAGACCCTTGAGTCATGCACTGTAGCCCTTTCATAATGCCTCTAATCTGTCTCCCATTCAGTCTGATGCATCCCTTGGTGAGTTGGGTTGAGATGAAGTCTCTGATGACTATGTGTTTTGAATTCTTACCTATGGGAGGTTGTTTACCTTCTTGTTCTTTCCTCTTTTCTCGCCTTGGACCTGGCTTCTAGCAGTTGGAGAAAATGCTCCTCTTTATCTGTTGTATTTGTTCATGTCTTTCGGTAGTTAGACCTTTGGGCACATGGGTAATGAAGCTTGAGCAGTTTGTGTGTTTCAGGCATGTGCCTGCTAAGACTTGAAACCAAGAGGCACTTGGTGCATTGTTTTTAGCATGAGAAGAGTTTTAATTGCATTGCTCCCATAATTCTTGGATGTAGCTAAAATAGACTTGGAATTTAATATTGAGACCCTTCTCCTCTGGTGATTGTAATTCTGACTGGCAGTGTCAATTCAGGGCTAAGTTAATAAAATTCATCATTGAGGTCTCAAATAGATTTAGATAAAAATTGAGATTCTCCTAGAGATTCTTAATTCTTCTTGTGATATAAAATTATTAGCTAGTTGATTGTGATTCTGACTGTTTTGCATTCTCCAGAAGGAACTTGGGGCTTATCCATGAGGCCGTTCTCTGGACGCCAAAGCAGTTGGTGATTTTTGTGGCAAAATCCAGTCATCAGCTTTATGAAAACTCAATTTAGTTACATTGTCTAGCATAATCTGTAATTATTCCTGTGCTTCCAAATTGTCAATCAGTTTGTTTAATGTTTAGTTTGGAGACCCTGGCATTCAGAATTTATTATAGCTAAAGAAACAAGCAAACAAGTAATCCCTCTGAAAAAAATGGATTAGCCAGTTGTTGTTATTTGAATGAGAAGTTAATAAATCAGAACTATTGGTGGCATAAATTAATCATTACATCTTAACTGCATTGATGACTAAAATGAGAGTAGCGAAAAAGTAAGATTCAAGGATTACTAGCCAGGCTCTTTCTTTCCCATGTATTGGTCTCCTTACCTGATCTTCATTATCCTGCTTCTTTAAAAGTTTCTCTCCTTTTAATATATCACTGCTGTTCTGTAGGACTTCTTTCATCTCCACTGTCCATTTCCCTAGATCAAGTCCCTTGCTTTGCCTTTCTGTCTCTCATGCTTGATCCTCTACTTGTCCATCCCAATAGGTCTTTAAGAGGCTCCTTTATCCCAACAGTGTAACAAACAACATCCCTTCCATGCTTTGAATCTCACCTGTGCTTTGCAGTGTTGTCATATGAGCGGGAAAGAATGTAGCCATGACTATGCCTTCCAACCAGTGTGTGTGTGTGTGTGTGTGTGTGTGTGTGTGCATGTGTGCGTATGTGCGCGTGCGTGTGTGTTTGTAGCCCTGTGTACACACAGACATTTCTCATTCTCTTCATTTTAGAACATGAGCATCTTAAGGGAATACGCCGGGCCTTTTCGTCCTTTCCCAACCACAAAAATTGTTGCACAGCTAGGAATCGTTGGCATATGCTGCCCTGATGTTCAATTTTGCTAAAAAAAACTACTTAATCCCTGGACTTTCAAGACCTATTATTTATTAAATATCTCATCTCACACTGTAGTGAATATGAAGTAGTGATTCTGTAGTAGAGAACATATATCAGAATATGACTACTTGATTTCAAGAACAACAATAAATCAGGCTTTGGAGTGATGTGCAATCACTCATCTCACACTTTTGTCCTTGGAGTATTGTTTTGTAGTGTTGAAACTGGTTAATTTACAATATGTGTGTTGTTCCCATAAATGCATCCCTTGGTTCAAGTAATGTTGTAAAATAACAGCTCTTTTCATTTACTTTTCGTTTCTTATTCTTTGAAAGTTGGAGAGAAACAAATTGTATAGAATTTGCTCTGGAAAATCTATCAATACAGTTGAAATATTAACTATTATTTTCTGTTGCCTTTCTCTGTTGTAAAACATTAGAAGATCCAGGTTATACTTTGATTTGGAAACTAAGGTAACATTTTGCCATCTCCTTCCCTTTCATTTGTTTCATTTGCTCGTGCATTCAATATGAGTAACTAGGTTTGTTGGCGTTGTGCTGGGTTTTTAATATCATTAGAGATAAGCTGGAAGGAAGTTGATAGCAACAGTTGTGTTAGGGTGGGTAGAATGAATATACTTTACATATATTCATTTTCTGGTCCTCGCAAGGAATGACAGTATGAGGTCAGGACTGTCATCATCTCCATTTTACAGGTGAGGAAACTGACACCTTGTTATGGTAGGTCACTTGCCCAGAGTCATACAGCTGTCCTGGAACCCAACCCTGTTTGATGTCATAGCCCAAGGCTCTTTCTTCATTCTGCATTTTTATACTTTCTAAATTTCTTTAATGAGCAAACATAATTCTTATGGTGGAATGATCCCAATAAACATCAAGCTTAAAAAAATTAAGTAGATACAAGTAATAATTTAAAACCAGAGGTAAGCAAACTGTGGCCTGTGGGCTGGTCACCTGCTTTTGTAAATAAAGTTTTATTGGAACACAGCCACACTCATTCATTTATGTTAAGTCTGTCTTCTGTGGCTGCTTTCATGCTCCATCAGGCAGAACTGAGTAGTTGCAATACAGACCAGATAGCTCATAGAGCCTAAAATATTTACTATCTGGTCCTTTAAGAAAAGTTTGCTGATCTCTGTAACATGTAAAAATGCATTGTTATTGCTATTATTCATATTAATATTATACCAGCAAGCCAATGTTATACTTAAAGCAAGAAGCAGTACTGTTTGATAATATTTTGAAATTCCCAGAAACTGAGTTACCAAGGTTCATTCTTCATTAAGATATTATGGAATTCTTATCTTAGTCTCTCCAGAAAATTTTGTAATAATTGTGAAACACTTCCTCTGCTTTTAGTTTTGTTAAGAGTGATATTTAAGATCTCATTCTGGAATTCTTCATTTTGACTACAGCATAATCAATTTATGTGGTTGAACTTCACTACTAAAGATTACCCTTAAAAACCTTAGTGTGTTCGTTAGACGTGGCAGCCAGGATCAATAGTAATTTTCCTTCTTTGCTACTGAAATAGTTTCTCAGTCTGTCCTTTTTGTTGACAATAGGCTTCTATATTTTAACTGAAAATTATTTTCTTTTCTTGAAGACCCATTCTTGTAGGTTTGATCTGCATAATATTTACTACTGCTTATCCTGTGGGAAACTGGCCTGGCCAATATACAAGAGAAGACATTTTAGAAGTAAGAGTTAAACTTGAAGCATGAAAGAGTGTAGCTTTTTCTAGACATGTTAGATTTTCTTCCTGTTTTTTATGGCTGCAGCTTGTGTGTGTGTGTTCCTGGTACTGCACACGGGCGGGCAAACAGTAGGCGCTCAGGAAATGCTTGACTATTTGTCTTATTGTTGGGTTAGAAGGAACTTTCAGGAAAAAGTGGAGTTGCAGTGTCCCAGAAAACCATGCATTGATAAGCCACCTGGGAAGATGTGGCCACTTTACTGACAGGACTCACTGACATACCCACGTTTTGTTTGGTGGGTATTCAAATTACAGGAAACTGATATCTTCCTTCCCTTTTCTGTTGCTTCCTTCCCTCAAGTAATTGCAGGATGGTGAGACAAGTCCGTGCCACCCCAGGAAGGAAGGCAGAGGGAGCCTTAGTTGGTGGTGTGGTTGTCTCTTATAGATCATTCTAGATAAGAAGGGTTGTCAAAAGGAATTTTTTGCAGGAGTTTCCCCAGTATGGTCTCACGTAGCTCAGGGAGTGACTTTAGGATTGGAGAAGAAAATATTAGTAATTCTGTGTTTCCCATCCTTTTTAATTACAATTTTTGATATGTTTTTAAATATGCATAATATGTCAGAATGGTGGTAATTAGGTGTATACATTATAACTAAATAAACCTGCTTATGTTGTCAGTGGATGCCAGTGGTTTTAGGGAGACAGTTCAGTGACTCAAGAGTGTGGAGCCCGCTTTCTGCATCACCAGGTTGCCTTGGTCAAGGTCCTCAGTTCGTAGGATGGGTATAGTCATGATACCTTTCTCAGAGGTTGTTGTGAGGAAGTAATGAATTAACATATGGAAAGGGCTTTGAACTGTGCCTGGTAACTTGGTAAGTAAATGAAAGGGTTAGTTATTATTGTTTATGAGAATATTTTTAGTAGAGGTGTGTAATAAAAAATAATTGGAGACTACTTAATTAGAATTTAAGGTTTCAGAATCAGACTTAGTTTGAGTCCAGGTTTTCTTGCTGTGCAATTGTGGACAAGTTACTTAACCTCTCTGAGCTTTGCCTCCTTAGCTATAAATGGGGATAGTAATAATAAAAATACCATATTTCATTGACTAAGGCACACATTTATTCACATTTTAACATGCCTGTAGTTGGATTGTATTTTACAATCAGTGGTGTCCTAGATTTTATAAAATATGATCGTTTTTTTACCTCGTAAAGATGTTGTGAAGGATGAATTAGATAATGGGAAGTGATTAGCAGAATGCCTAACATACAGAAGGTACTCAATAAATATTAACTGTTGTTATTAAGACACATTGGCATATGGATTCTTCTAAAAGGGAGGTGAGAAAGCAAAATGCAATGACAGTCGTTGGAAGGTTTTTAGAGATCAGCTCTTGATACCTAGTGGGAGTATAGATTTCAGCCTTCACACACTTGGAAATGCTTCTATGGCACCCAGCTTGAGAAGTGTGGCAGCATTTTAATGTTCTCCAGAAATCTTTGTGAAACATCCTGTGTGATACTATTGGTTCATGTGATCAAATGCTGACGAGGTAGTACCAGTACTGGTCAGTTAGCTGGGTATTTGTTGAATATAAGGCTGTGTCAGGAGTTACGGCCTATGCTGAGCAGCTGATATGCACGGGATGTACACGTTTTATTTACATACTCTTTGGTGTTTGTTCGTGTCGTATTGCCACCTCCTCCAATAACTGAGATGTTTAAACACAAGAAGGACACGTGCAGATACAGGGTACAATTTGACACAATGTGACTTTCTAGGCCAACTAGTGAGTTACTTACTTTAAATCTCTTAAATATAGCATACTCTCTTTTATTTGGAGAGGAAAACCATGGTCTGCAAACCCTTTTCCAGTTCTAGAATGCCCTGTCTTTGCAAAGATGGAAAACTTCTGGCCTACATTATAGTATCTATTCTTACATGGAGCCAGAGCAGAAATTCATAGTTATCACTTTGAAGCCAGTGACTTTTATGGTTAAACCAAAGATTGATGCCTTCCATGGTTTTCTGTTTGTCCCAGACATCTTATACACTCTTAGAAACTGACAGAGAACTGACTTGGAAAAAGCTTTTGTGAAGGGCCATGCATCCTTACCTCGTACCTAGGGTGATGCTAGAGTTGCTGTTCAGTGCTTCTCTGCTCACCCTCTACCTGTCTGGGCAGGTATATATTTGAGACCATAGGGAAAGCACATTTTCAGCTCGCTAGAACCACTAGTCCAGGTGTGCGCTCTGCCATACACCAAGAGTATCCTGAGGTGGGTCTTAGATCCTTCCAGACTGCTAGCGAGGAGATTGGTTTAGAAATAAATAATCCAGCGAAGTTTACATCCTTTTTATTTGGGCTGGGGGACAGGGAGAAAAGAGGGCCTTTGACCAAAAGCCTTCAGGCAGTTTTACTTCATCATTTTCTTTATCATGGATTTTTAGAATCACCCTGGTCTTAAAAAATCTGATTCCAGAAGTGATGGATTCTTCATCCTTTGTTTAGAATCCTCTCGTTTATGGTTTTTAATTTTTAAAAATTTTATTGAAGTATAGTCAATTTGCCATATCGTGTTAGTTACAGCACAGTGATACATATATACATCTATTCTTTTTCAGCTTCTTTTCCCTTATAGGTTATTACAAAATATTGAGTATAGTTCTTGTGATGTACAGTAGGTCCCTTGTTGGTTATCTTATGGTTTTTTTTTTTCTTGAATCAGAAACCTTATATCAATAGTATAGGTGAACACAGCTTTAGTTAGCATCATGAGTATTTGGAACACACACCATGAAGAAAAACGAAGGAATACCTTTCAAATAATTCACAAGGATGGGGTGTGCGTGTCGTTCCCACGTAAATGCCGCCTGGCTTCCTTTGAGCCCCTCTCTGCATCGCTAACACTGGTGTGGGAGCACCTAATTCCCTTCTTGCCTACTGGCTTTCTAATTTTTCCCCTGTGATCATAGTTATAAAACCTAATTTCCAGGGGGTCTTGTGAATCATATTAGTAGCTTTGTGTTATAATAGCAATTTTATATTGCATTGGTATTCATTTTCACTATTACGGAATAATCAAATCAGCACCTCTCTTGTTATGCTGTTGAAATAGAAAATAATGGACTGTAATGTAAAACCGCTAATGTGATGAAACTCGCTCATTGTGTTAGGGTAAGAATGTCCTCCTTTCTTGTTCCAGCTCACTTGAAACTGTGATTGAGGAAGGAAATGGAAAGCATTTCTACATCTGTGATAAGGTCCCACATATAATCTTCATTTGAATACATAATTGTCTTTTTATGGCTCAGGGAGTGCTGGTCTGCACACTCGGAGGCCTTCCTGCCACCAGGGTGATGCTCCGGCTGGCGAGCCAGAGGCTGCATGACCAGTTTTGTACCGCGGCTTCCCTTTTAATCATGAGTGACATTTGATGTCTCTTTGCTTCCAGAGGAATTGTTTGCGCCCTCTTTCATGCTCATCCAGGCCTTCCTCTGGCTTAAAAAAAAAAAAAGCCAACTTGAAGAACACTTTTAGGCTACATTGTTAGAAAGTACAACAAGCCCCCCAAAGGTTCTGATTTGACAGGGATGTTGGGAGGCAGGTCAAGTGACTGCCTAATGAAGATGAATGAAGAAAATTGCCAGTACCAGGATCACGCGGGGGCTCCCAGCCCAGGTTGTTGAAAGTGTGATGGAATCTCATCGCTTCATTTATCAGTGTCATATTTGGGCTAAAAGTGAGCAGTATTGTTCTCATTTCTCCCAGATGGATAGGTCAACGTTAATATTTATTGCTCTTGTAGAACATTTGTTTGATGTATTTCCATTAGCTAGGCAATAATAGAAAAGCAGTGGAGAGAAACATAAAACAGTTCCCTTCCTATTCAGTTGAAATACAGCGTACACTAATGTATAACTACGGCTTGAAGTGCCATTGATTTCCCCCCTTTTGGTTGATGACATGATTGTATATATTAGAGATTCCCATGAAAATAATGGGGAAGCGGCATGAATATAATATATATTGAGAGCAGCTGGCGGGGTATAAATTGTGTTGTCTTTTGATTTTCCTGATTTGGTCATATAATTGGTGAATTTCTCTTGGCTATATATTAAATTCTTAGCCCAATATCATATTTTAGAATTGGGAATAATGTGCAATAGATCGCATCATCCTCTGGGTTCTACGGCGAATCTCAATAAAGCTAGAATTTTCGTCACGTTATAGAGCAAATTGTTTTCAGTCACTGAATAATGTTGATTTTTTTCCTTTCTATCTTTGTGGGAGAAAAATACCTTGTTACACAAATTATTTTCTCATATATTTTGAATATATTAAAGATAAAACCCTAAACATTCGAAAAGATTGGCTCTGCAAGGACATCCCGATTTATTAGCTGATACATTTTGCAGGAATCTGAACATTGGGATATTATTTTATACTGTGGAACAAACCTAGCTCTTTGTGAGGTTGATGTTGTCTTAAGTGCAAAGCAAACATCCTAGCCATATGTTTCTATAATTTAAATTAATTTGGTACAGTCGTACTGTTAATCTTTAGTGACTTGTTGATTGGCATTTTGCAGACATATTTCTGGAAGGCTCCCAGTACCATTTTCTGCAGCCTTTCTGGCAGTAGCAAAGAGCAACATTTCCACAAATTGGAATCTTGTACAGCACTGGGAAGCGAGCCAAGATTTAAATTAGACAATAACCTCTGCTCTGTATATAGCTTCTATTCTTCAGCTGTAGGCAGAGTGATTTGTTTAAAACAGTCAGCCCTGTAGCATATAATAGACTGATATATGAGTCACTCCTTGGCAATGTGTGTTTCTTAAATTTATATAGATTGAACAACTGGTTGGTAATGTACTTAGTTACAGTTGTACAAACAATAACTATTAGCAGGGCTGAAACAGGCCTGGAAAAGCTACTCTGGGCGGTGTTTGTGAGGATCCTGAAGTATTGCCGAATTTTAGAATAATTCCCCTTTGGAGGCTGAGGGAGACTCTATTTCATAAACATGAGTGTGCTTTTTTAGCAAAGTAGCAATAAAAGTTTTATGTTATAGTTTTCTGTTTCTCATTTTCTATTTGTTTAAAATTGAATTGGGGAACCTAATTTGTTTCAAAAATTAAACTTAACATCAGTCTACATTTGGGGCAGGATAATTTGGTTGCAGGGTTTTTGTGTGTGTGTTTTTAAACGTTTGCTATTTCTTTTAAAAGAACAGGGGTATAAATACGTGTTTTCCTTTTTTTTTCCCAGGTTAGATTGTCACTGGCATTAACCGTTCATAGGTTGAAAGAGATCTTTCTGGACAACAAAGATCTTTTCTTAAGAGAAAAGCTTGTGCTCCAAGTTCAGTTCATGTTTATTTAAAAGATTAAAATCATTAGACCAGATCTCACTTTTTTTTTGTCCAAAAGAAAATTGATTTTGCTTCCCATAAAAGTGGGATCTGAAAGAGGATATTCAGGAATACGCAAATAGAGGCGATAGAGAAATCTGTTTGTGCAGCTGAACAAAGCAATTCTGTTTTTACTGCTGAACATTTACTTAGCCTTGGTGTGAAAATTTCTGAACAGAATTGTCACCTGTCTTTAGAAAGTACTTCTTTTGTAAGGCGAAGGGGATCGTTTTGATCTGAAATGTTTTAATGCCTTTTTTTTTTTTTTTTTTGCTTATGCCAACTCGAACATTTATAAAATAACGCACCCTGTAAATATTGAACAATACAAAGACATCTCTCATAACAGTTTATAGTATGTTGCGTGTGCTCCGTGGAAGCCAAGCAGTAGTTAGTGGCAAATGATATGCCAATCAAAAATTATTATTGCGAGTATATAACCTGGTATAATGCAGTATCTTATCTGGAATTGTCAACTTGATATAAGCCAAGCCTTTGTCTTTTAAAGTTAAGCTCTTGTTTGCCCTCAGTTAATTCTGTCTCCCAAAGGCTCATTTGAATTGCATAAAGGATAATCTACTTGACAGTTTTATACATTTAAACAATCTTGATTATATGGTATTTCACAGGGTTTTTTTTTTTAAAGCTCCCAGTTACTATTTTGTGCAGGCTTTTTAGTCTTTAGTTAGAAAAGAATGCAAGAATCTCACGAGTAGAATTCCATACTCCTCTGTGAACAGCATTTAGTAAAACTGGATATAGCACCTCTTTCTACAGCCTGCGGTTCGTGGTGACAAGGTTTGGTCGTCGTGGTGGAGGTCGTTTTCAAAGTTTCTCAGACCAAACTTCTAGTGAGACGAACTGGAAGAAAATGTAATACTCGGGTATCACTCTACTCAAATAGACGTTTATAGATCCTCTTTTACCCTCCCTCCATGGTCAGTTCGAGCATTTCTAGATGAATTTGGGGTGGGGGATTTCAGGATCAAGTGCCTTACTGCAAGAATTTGGAGATTATCAACGGGCCAGCGTGTAGTGGAAGGACAGGGGTGTGTATAAGCACTGTGGTGGTCGCTGAGAGCACGCCATCTGGCAGGATCCAGCCTGGCTTCGAATCGTGTGTCCACCACACGTGCACGCACCGTGTGACTTTTGAACAAGATGCTTAACTCCTCTGAGCATCAGCTTCTGCATCTGTAAGCAGAGGAGACAATAGTACTTCCCTCATTTAGGGCTGCGATCCACGTGAAATGTACGGCAATGCCAAGAAATGTGACTGTTAGTGTGGTCTATCTGTGAGATGTTTCAGAGCTAGTGAGATTTGGGAAAGCGGGTCCAGAGTGGTTAGTACTTACTTTCATTTCACCAGCCAAGTATTTCATAATTATTTGATCATTATTAGGAAGGTCACATGGCGATTCTTCATATCTTCTCAAGAAGTGTGTTTGGAAGACAAAAATTAGGTATCAGGGAATTGCATTTTGAGGAGATAGGAAGATCTCCATTTCCAAAAGTACTTTCTGAACTCCTGACTTCTTTGAAGGTAATGTAAAGGTAAAGGTGTCTTAAAGGAAAATAGATAACTAATAACCTGCTGTGTAGCACGGGGAACTCTACTCAATACTTCTGTAATGGCCTCTATGGGAAAAGAATCTTAAAAAAAAAAAAGTGGGTATAGGTATAACTGATTCACTTCACTGTACACCTGAAACTAACACAACATTGTAAAACAACTCTATACTCCAATAAAAATTTTTAAAAATCACAGTATATATTAAAGTCTTAAAGGTAAAAGGGGTTTCTTCACATCTCTTATCAGCAGATGGTTGACAGTCCTGCAAGGTCTGGGTCATTGTTATCTCTGTCCTCTGGATGAGGAAACAGGAGCTTAGAGGATTTAAGGAACTTATAAGGAGCTTATATCACCCCAGCTGGTGGGTCGGATTTGAATCCAGGTGCTGCGGGCTGCAAACCCATGCCCTCTTCAGCTACAGCAGGCAGTCATCCTACTGTTAGGAGAAAAACTTCTTTATGGGAGATCTATTAACCAGCCCTCCCTGTGTGGTGCTGAGGAGGGTGTTGTCGTCAATGAGCTAATGACACCCTGTTGGCCATTTGACATAAACTCTTGAACCTGCTGGTGTATTACACAGGTAAACGGTTTGTCACAGGAAAGCAAGCAAACTTAAAAAAACTTCCTCTCTCCTCCAGTATGATATCATCAGGTTGACAAATAACTTTGCATCTGATGTAAGAGTACTAAATAAATATTTATTGATGGAGGGACTGGAAGAGTCATTTGACCAGATGCAAGTGAATGTAATACAAACAATATACAAGTGTTGAGAGGGTGGTCTTTGGTGGAACTTTTTATTAGACAGATGGATTTGATCAGAGCTTTGAAGGTCAAGATGGACACTGAATGAGTCATGGAGGACCATTGAGATGGCCTCAAAAGTTACGAGATTAGAAATGAGCAAATAGGAGATGGTGATACAGTCAGAATAGCCTAACAGCTCTAACAAATAGCCCCAAATATGTAACGAGGTACACATAATAGAGGTGTAGTTCTTGTTCACCCATGCAGTTCAAGTTTGGTCCCGTTGGCAGGGAAGCTAGGCTGGTGGAGATTCTGTCATCTTCTTTTGAGTGCCAGCAACCAGCTGGGATAGAAAGGAAAGTAGGTGGAGAAGCCACACACTTACTTCTCAACTGTTTTCTTCCAGAAGTGACACACATTCATTCCTTCTGCATTGGTGAGAGCGAGTTGCACGGCCCGGCCAAAGAGGGTTTAGAAACAGCCAGTAATTCTATACCATGGAGAGAGGAGCCTGACTTTCAGAAAATAATTAGCTGGAGCTGCCACACATGACAAAGCAGATTTGTTTGCTAGTATTAGAGGATTCTTTGGGGAGTTGGAAGAAGAGATTATAAAATTATTCTTAAAATTGTGGGTGGAAGGGTTGTAGGGGAGTTTTGGATTATCAGTCAGAAAATAAATATGTTCTCCTAAGGTATAAAATTCAAGCCTTTCAATGTTGGTGAAGATAAATGTTTAAAGAGCATTTAAACACAGGGAGACTTATAAACACTGAAAAAGCATCTGAAGTATTGACATTGAAGATAGGAAGTGTGGCGATGACAGAAGAGCTGTCTGGATGATTGTGGGCTTAAATGGCTAGGACTTTGGGAAATGATTACCATCTTTCTTCCGTACGAAGGGGGACACTTTGTAGGAAAGGTGGGGTTTCAAGAGATAGAAGCAAAGGTGCTGAGTATTTGGATGAAAAGGCATCTTCTCTAAACAAGACACAGTTTTTAAGAAGATTCTGAAATGGACTGGGGTGAAAATAAAGAAATTGAGGAAGTTTTCTCGTGAGAAAAAGAGAGGTTGGGAAGGGCAAAAGAGACCCTTCAGGGTGGTCAAATATTTATAACCGATTACCTCTCTTCTTGCCAGTAAGTAATTCTCTTGACATGATATTTGGTATAAAATGGGCTTTATGGCTTCTCATCACCCTGTAGTTTATTTGTGCATTTATTTTTTAACCTCTCCTGAGAACTCACCGTTACTACTTTTATGTTATGGTCCAATTTATGAATATGCGTAACTTGAATAAAGACTGTAGCTCTCACTTTTCCAGAGAGCTAGTTACTGAGAAAAAGAGGGTGGATGTGCATGTGGGCGTATAAGTGTGTGGTTTTTTTTGGGGGGGGTGGGCGCAGTGGGAGGGGACTGTGTGTCCAAGTTTAAATATTTCTTAACATTACCTCACATTTATTTCTCCCCTGTACATTATTCTTCACATGTTGTCTGGAATACTGCACTGAGATCCTGTTTCCTTTGCTCCAGTTTTAAGTCACTAGTTTCACATGCCTCTGCCTTTTGCAGGAAAGGAGTCCTTTGCAGGTGTGAGTATTAACGAAGCAGAGGGAAGCTTGCTTCTGTCCACTTGTTCTGTGTTCAGTGAAAGTACAAAGTACATGTTTGTTTCACTTGTAAGTATAAAGGGGAAAAATCCACCTGTTTTGCCTTTAGAAAAATTCTTTTCATCTGACTGTTCTCAGAAAGAAAGCTGGGGTGAACTTTTTTTTTTTAGTTGGGTTGTCTGATCTACCTTGTGCCTCTCATGAAAACAAAATTGGGAGTTGAAAGAGTCTACTCCTGAGGAAAAAAATAAAGACGCTTTTCATCATTCTGCAAATCAGAAGCAAAGATATGGCCTTTCATTTTTCTCGTCATATCCGATAACACCTGGTAACGTTTGGAGCCCTGACTCAATAGGGAAGAGGAAGAGTGACTTTATTTTGATTGGCCATCTGTCTTAGGTCCCAGATACAGTGTGTGAAAATTCGGTTGCTCATGAGTGTTCTACATAAGAGGAAAATTAAGGAATTTTTGTGTAGCTTTAAAAGTGACTGACAACAGCAGCGCCATTAAAAAGTTTTAAAAATATTGCCAAAGTAATTTGATACCAATATTCATCATACAGATCCATTTTGAGAAAGAGATGTAATTTATAAAGCCTGGAACAACTGAGGGAATAATATTTCAAAGTCAGCCTTTGTCGTGTCAAGGGGGCCCAGCAGAACTGGTCAGATTGGAGCCCTTCAAAAGCCAAACTTCCTCTTGCACCCAGCAACGTGGCATGTAGCCCTGAAAGCAGCTTGGCACATGACTGAAAGTGCCTTCTTTCACAAGAAACAAGAAACCTTCCGAAAAATTATCATGGGACACTCAAGCATACTGATGTGTCATCTAATGATTTTTTATATGAAACCTCAATTAAAGTGTCTGTACTTCAGTTTCCACTCTCTAAGGATGGCGATCACACTGTCAGTGACCTCATGGAGTCATTTATTCATTTTTACAGGAAATATTTATTTAGCAGCTGTCTAGTCCCACACAGTGTATCCAGTACTCAAAACAAAATAGCAAAAAGGGATGCAGTTCCTTTGTGACATTTACAGTCAATGGGCGGGTGAAGCACATCCATCAAATAATTATCCAAATACATATACAATTGCAACTCTGAAGCTCAAACAACAGCTGACATGGCACATACTTAGCATTCAGTAAATTGAGCTCTTATTATAAATACTACATACTAAGTCCTACACTGGTGACGTACCCCCATGAAAAGCCTTTGTCCCCTTGTATTTAACACAAACTCGAGGGGCTGCTGTAAGTCTTTAGCTGTGCGATAAGATGATATGTCTTCTGGAGGGCTTTAAAGCCTAATTAGGGAGAAGGTTGAAGGAAGCAGTCATACTTAGTGTGAAAGACAGCCCAGGCATGGATGGGATAGTTGGATGGTAAGAGGAAAGGGCACTTCTAGGAGAGAGACTGGCAGAACCAAAGAAGTGAAAGATCATAGAAATAAAGAGGGTGAGGTAGCCAGCAGAGAAGAGAAGCAGAAGGGAATGAGGCTGTATAGATAAGGTGGTGTGGACTTGTGAATGGCCTCTTTTCCTTACTGATGAAAGTTTGTAATCAGTAAGCTGTGGGCAGCCTTGAAGGATTTTAAGCCCCACAGGGGCATGCGCGATCAGAGTTCCATTCTGGAAGGCTAACCCCACAGAATTGATGAAGTAAATGATGCTGAAGCCATGACTTGGCATCCAGCGTGGCTGTGAAAAATCACCTCCTAGATGGTAACAGTGAGGAAAATGGTTGTGGAATATCTTTAAGTTTAAAAAGTGTATTAAATATACACCTTGATCCTGATCTTGTTTTCAAGATTATGTATATTGTGGAAAGGAAAACCAGAAAAGATTGGGAAAGTATTACACCAAAAGATTGAATGGTCATGTTGTTATGAGAAAGGCTTTTTCTGTTTGTCATGCTTTTCAGTATCTTCCATTTTTTTTTAAATAATGTAATGAAAATGCTGTTTAGAAGATAAATTGAGGGGCTTCCCTGGTGGCGCAGTGGTTGAGAGTCCGCCTGCCGATGCAGGGGACACGGGTTCGTGCCCCGGTCCGGGAAGATCCCACATGCCGCGGAGTGGCTGTGCCTGTGAGCCATGGCCGCTGAGCCTGCGCGTCCGGAGCCCGTGCTCCGCAACGGGAGAGGCCACAACAGTGAGAGGCCCGCGTACCACAAAAAAAAAAAAAGAAGAAGAAGAAGAAGATAAATTGAGAGAAAGGTAACTCTAGATGTCATGTGGAGGATGGATTAGAAAGAGAGAAACTGGAGTCTGAGGGTTGGTGAGGATTAGCAGTGCCATTAGAAGAAGCGATGTGAAAGATGTTGGCAGAGCTGCAGACCTTATGTGGAAGATGAGAGAGAAGATCAAAGGTGGTGTTTGGGATGGTTACTTGAGAGAAATATGGCTGAGATTGGTCAAGATTAGTTCTGCACTGCATGTGTTGAATTTGAGTTGATAAGACATCCATTGCAATATTCAGTAGGAATTGGAAAATTGCAACTCGGTACAATGATAGATATTTAGCTTGGAGAGTGTTGGCGGTGGCTGATGCATTGGACGTGATGAATTATCAGAGCATGTGTTAAGAAACTGAGAAATCTTCAGGGGGATAAGAAAACTGGCGGAGAGTCACAGTTTCCAAATGAAAAATACTCTTTCATAAAGGGAATGGTTGAAAGTGTCAGAGGAGGGAAAGTGATTGTTTGAGACAGAGATACTACAGGGAAGTGGCCGTGGGATTTGGTAATTAGGAGTCCATGGTAGTAGACTCAACAACAGCAGTTCATTAAATAAAAGAAGACAGATTGAAGCCTTAGGAGTGAATGAAAGATCAAAGTGTGGAGGTGGAATCTAGGTTGGTGGGGATGGCGGGGAGGGGAGGAGATTAATTTGAGAGGGGCTCAGTGGTCTCAGTGGTCTTTGGTTCCCCTTCCCCCCAAGGATTTGAATATTTTTATAAGTCTAGGGAGGAAGCAGTGAAGTGGGAAAAGTTAAGAATCAAACGAGAGGTAAATTGATAGAGTCAGTCTAGATGGGAATGGGACGTAGAGTAGAGGCAGAAGAACACGTTCTCCTTGGCAAAGGAAGGAAAAGGATGATTTGAGGTGCTGGTTTGGCGTAGACAGTTGAAGAATTCAGTTGAGGACCTCTGCTTTCTCTGGTAAGGGACAAAGTTCTCTAGTGGAGGAGTAGGTGAGGACTGGCTGAGAGCTGGAGGGGAGGGGAGAGGTTCAGCAGAAATGCTCTGGGAAATGGATCAGCAATTACAAGGGATTGCTGAGTGTTTGCAGGGGCTCTGCTGAGATCAGAAACCGAATAATATAGAGATCATGCCTATTGGGAGATACATATTTTTGGTGCTCGTGTTTCCATAGTCCTTTGTGTGTGTGTGTGTGTGTATTCTGTAATGAAGGCTCTGTACACATTTGTTGAATAAATGAGTCAGTCTTTGTAGATCTGCAGACAATTTGGGGGAGTCTGTTTCTTGGGACCCAAGTAATATGTCAAGATTTGAATCCCTTTTCCTTGTTATGCTTTACTTTTGTGACCCTGGTTTTCTTTCTCTTCAGTTGATATTTTCCCTTCCACTAAAAAAAAAAAAAAAAAAGTTCACGTCAGAGTGAAAAAGTAAATCCAAATACTTATTGTGTCTCTTCTATGGATAACGCATTGTAGGTAGCTTGTCTTGCAAAAGAGTCAGAGGGCACAAGATGGTCCTTACCCTTAAGGACCTTCCAGTGTGGTAGGAGATGTGGGCGGTGGGATAAAGCATAGGAAGTATTCGTCATTATCAGCACATGCTGAGCATCATACAAGAGATGGGAAGGAAGAGCTTTGAAGATTCCAAAGAAAGAGACAGCAACTCTGGTAGCCTGAGCTGGGAAGAATCCTGCAGGAGAGGAGGTGTTTGCACTGCATCTTGATGAAAGCATGGAATTTCAACAGGAGGCCATTAGCTGGGGGCAGGGTTATGTTGGGATGGGGGTGGAGAGAAGCAGCGTTTCAGATGGAGGAGGTGGCCTGAAGCTGGGAAAGAGTGGGATGTATTCAAGAAAGAAGATATATACCAGGAGGCTACAGATGGAGAAAGTACAGCTAGTTACTCATTTTCAAGTTCGGGGACCTGGAAGTTTGTCTTTTGCTTACTTAATAGAGCTCACAGGACCTCAGATGAAGGGCGGAAGATTCAAGGTGGATGAATTTCATTCTTTTTCTTTTTAATTATTGGAGTATAGTGTTAGTTTCAGGTGTATAGCAAAGTGATTCAGTTACACACATACATGTATATATATCTACATTTTTTTTCGATTCTTTTCCATTATAGTTTATTACAAGATAGTGAATATAGCTCCCTGTGCTTTATAGTAAACCCTTATCGTTTATCTGTTTTATATATGGTAGTGTGCATCTGTTAATCCCATACTCCCAATTTATCCCTCCCCCACTCCTTCCCCTTTGGTGACCATATGTTTGTTTTCTATGTCTGTGAGGGTGTTTCTGTTTTGTAAATAAGTTCCTTTGTACTATTTTTTAGATTCCACATATATGATATCCTATAATATTTGTCTTCCTCTGTCTGACTTACTTCACTTGATATGATAATCTCTAGGTCCATCCATGTTGCTGCAAACGGCATTCTTTCTGAATTTCACTATACATATCAGAATCTGGAGGAAATTTTACTTTTCTCTATCAGTCGCTAAGTTTTTGATTCCAAAAATTACAGACTTGTAAGAATTCATATTGATGGCTTCATAGACAAACTGTGAGTTGTAAAGGGCCCCAACATCAACATTTATCACAACCAAATTGCTTTGTGAGAAGTGGTTTCAAATTTCTTAGAAATTTCCTCCAATTTCCAGTTAATATTTCATTCATTAACTTTAACTACAAAATCTAGTCTGATTCTCTTGTTTTTAAAACAATATTGAGAAGATGTGACAGTGGCAGTTTCAGGCTTCCAGATTTGTTGTCCTAGAGATAGAAGCAATCCTTTTAACCCTGTGTCTTCTAGATGTCCTTTCCTTCTGAACACATCTGGATAATTCCTCATATTTAAAGGGTGTGGGTGAATAAAATTGGAGAGGGGAAGTATTTCTTGCTCCATTACATGTATGTTTAATTTTGAGCTACCCCTATTTTAGAATTAAGTACTGTGGTGAAATCAATCTACAATACCTTTTAACATATGACATTTCGTAGCTGTGAAAGGGCATTGGGAAAGCTCATTTCTCTCCCTTTTGCCACCACTCGTGATGAAGCGGATGTCTTCCTTTTTCCTTTTCTTTCATCTATGACTCAGCTGCTCCGATGGGGAGGGATGTGAGGTGGAGAGGTAAGGCATGGCACTGCCGTGTGCTTATCATGGCCCGAAACCAGCAGTTTCTGGGCCATACAGCTCTTCCAGCTCATTGGCAAACAAGGCTTTTTCACTAATCCCAGAAAATGCATCTTCTGCTTTATTATAAGAAAATCTTTTTTGTCCCTTTGTTCTAAGGGTTTTTCCTTTAAAGATGTTTTTGGACTCTGTTTATCTATTGAGGGATAATTTATATGCTAAGAGCATAATGCTTATTATTTTTTCTCCCATAATAAATCAAGATTGCAGGGTAGGCATTCGTCACATTTATTTACTTATTTGTTCATTTGTTTATTACAACATTGATTTAAAACATTAAATAAGTTTCATCATATTTTCTTTATATAAGTAAAATCTTCTGTAGCCACAACCTTCCCTCTTGCTTCTTCACTTTTCTCTTCTCCCACCAAAGCTGGAGTTGAGTATTAGAGTTTCTTTTGGACGTAGTTCCGTGTCATTGCCTGTGTGTCTATATTGTCTTCACAACCCCTTGAGGGCAGCTGGTACTACCCCTCCCTTATCTTTCTGCTAAGTGCCTTTTGTGAACAGCAAAGTCTTGGTGTCACTAAGTCCAATAGACGTTGAAATACTTCATCGTACTTTAAGATTTCGCAGTATTTAACAGGGCCAATTCCTCTCTTCTTACTGTAGTTTCTCTTGACGTTGGGAATGCCACTCTCTCTAGGCTGCACTTCTACACCCCTCGCCACGCTTTCACAGGCTCCTTTGCTGAGTCAACATCCTGGACTTTAAATATTGGAGGTGCTCAAGGTTCTGTTCTAGGCCTCTTCTCTTCCCAGTGCCATTCATGTTCATGGCTTCACTGAACATCTGCACCCGTGAGTCTTACAAAGATTCTCACAAAAAATTCTCTCTATTCCAGACCTTTCCCATAAACTACAGATGTTTCTTGGTCCCTCAGTCCCAGTTGTTACCAAACACAAGTTCGTGTGCCCAATGCACAGTGAGGCCAAACGATACGTAAACATCGGAGTTTAGAGCAGGAAAAGGTTTATTGCAGGGCCATGCAAGGAGACAGGTGGCTTGTGCCCAGAAAACCTTGCACTCCTCTAAGGGTTTCAGCAAAGCACTTTTAAAGGCAAGGTGAGGGAGAGGTGTGATTAGTTGTTGCAGACTTCTTGGTTTCGGAATCCTTTGTTCTTGTAGCTGTCCATACAGGTCAGGTCACATGTTCCTGTAAACCTCCAACAGACCAAATGCTATTCTCTGTTCTGCAACTTTTTATCTCTATATGAACGGACTCTTAAAGGTCAGAGCCCTGAGACTAGGCTATCCTGTATATTGCAGGCTGTAGGCAACATTTTTTTTTTTTTTAACAAAAGGTGCAGAGCCAGCATGACTAAGCACAGGCAGTAGAACAGATCTAATATGGAGTCGCTTGTTCTTGCCTATTATAAAACTACAGATGTTTCTTGGTCCCTCAATCTCAACACATTTAAAATGCACCCATGATTCAGCCCACCCCCCAACCCCAAGTCTGATTCTGTTCTGCTTCCTCTGTTTGGATGAATGGCACTGCCAC
Source organism: Monodon monoceros (assembly GCF_005190385.1). Classification (NCBI taxonomy): domain Eukaryota; kingdom Metazoa; phylum Chordata; class Mammalia; order Artiodactyla; family Monodontidae; genus Monodon; species Monodon monoceros. The sequence goes on from NW_021703766.1 coordinate 31,477,475, forward strand.
CCTCCAGTTACACGAGCCCCAAACCTAGCCATCTTCCTTGATAGCAGCCCCTCCTCCCTCACCCCTCTCAACTCATTATGGAGTCCAGGCGAAATCCCTGGATTCCATCCACTCCTCAACTTTCCCCATCTTCACTTCCCTACCCCCACCATTCCCACCTTAGTTAATGCTACTATCACGTCTCATCTCGTCTGTTGCAATATCTTCCTTCTGTTCTACCAGCATCTATTGTAATCCATTCTGTACCCTCTGTCCTTCTTCAAGGCATACTTCCCAGGTGAAGTCTCACCAAATATTTCTATAATCATTTAATTGCTATCTTATCTCTCTTCTCCGGACTATATGTTCCACGGAGTCAGGAACCATCATTTTTGGCTCATGTCATATTCTCAGTATTTAGGCAAACTCCCTGGCACATAGATGTTCTCAGAATATATTTGTTGCAAGAATAAGTAAATGAATGAACAGTAAAAATTGATTATTGCTGTTTCTTTTTTTCAATATTTTGATGTATTATGTGCTTTGTGCTGATAGAGATTAAAGATATCCTTCTTGGGAGCAGTTCCATTGAAAATATATAGTTTCTCTGATTACAGAACTAGTAGGTGCTAACTTTAGAAAGCATAAAAAAAAGAAAAAATTATTTCACACTGTATATGGTTTTGAATCATGGTTTTCTATTAAACCAGGACCATTTTCCTACGACATTAAAACCACTTTAGAATTGTTTAAAATAAAGTCCACGACATACAGCCTTTCTAGAATGTTTATATTTGATGCAGTATCATTCTTGGGAAGACCTTGTTTAGCTAATGGAGGTATGAACTGTTGGAGTTCGTAAGGTTTAATGACTGTTAGGCTCCATTTAAAATATGTGACGTTGTGCTTATTGTCAAAGATATGTTTTCTACTTCAGTACAACTGCTACTTTGTAAAACTCCATGTTGTTATCTGGACCTTCCATCATTCAGATTTCTCAAGACCAGGGTGAGCATTCCGTGGTTAATATCTGTCCCAAATCAATACTTGATATAGTTCCAGATGGCCATCTACAGCATCCACTTCAGGTTCTGCCATTAGAAATTAAATCTTGTCTCTTTGGTAAAGTTACTTTCCTTGTATTAAAAAGTGCCCTGACTAGTAGGGGAAGCAACTTTAAAAACTTTTGCCCAACAGTGGAGAGAAAGCAGGTGAGGGTTTCCTTGTAGCTCTTGTTTTTGAAAGGCACGTGCAGGGAGTTGATAGTTGTTCAATGCCAGAATGAGATGAACACTTGGTGTGTTGTCAGCCCTTCTTTTCTGGTCAATGCAAGGGTCAAGAACTTTGACTTAATAGAATACATTTCCTGTTATCTCTGGAGGGTTTATTTTCCCATGTAGAAGCATGATCTTTTATGTTGAGAGTTTCCCTTTTATATGTACCTTTTCCCCCCTAGTTGTGCATTAGGATATTCAGCTTCACCTCTTTATAATCTGATGAAAGTCATTAAAACATGATGAAAGTGAAACAGTTTGGGCAGTAGGTGTAGTTTTGGGGGGCATGGTCTTTCTGTGAGCACTTATTTTGGGTATGGAGTGTTTAGACAGCACAGTGAAGGGAACAGCTCGTGGCCAGTGGCAGATGGACATCCCTCACGGAATCTGTTCCTTATCCCAGGGGCCCTATTATACAGGGTTTATTTTCAATATTAACCTTTTTTTTTTTTTTTGCGGTACGTGGGCCTCTCGCTGTTGTGGCCTCTCCCATTGCGGAGCACAGGCTCTGGACGCGCAGGCTCAGTGGCCATGGCTCGCGGGCCTAGCCACTCCACGGCATGTGGGATCTTCCCGGACCGGGGCACGAACCCGTGTCCCCTGCATCGGCAGGCAGACTCTCAACCACTGCGCCACCAGGGAAGCCCCCTAGCTTGTCTTTTTTAAGAAGTTTCTGAGCAAAAATTTCCTCCCCTAATAGGTTGCATTTTAACTGTGGCTAGCAGGAGAATGAGTACATTTTTAGATAGGATGCACATACTGTTTTTAGTTTAACATGCAGCCTAGCTAATATCCCTTTGTGATTGTTTTAAGATTTTTACATGTCTTACCTCCTTTGGGGTAACTTTTGCCTTTACAACTTGATATCATTTGCCTTCATATAGTTGAGTCACTCTTCTGGAATAGAATTTGGATTTTGCTGAAGTGAGTAAAATTTGATATATGATTTAAGAATAGCTGCTTATAAATTGCTGTATAATCACATCTTTTTAAATTCATGCAAAGAAATGTTAAGGTAATCTTGAATGTACTGGTATACAACGACTGTTTGGGATTCCAAGAATAAAATGCTTCCCTTATTTAGGGATACTTAAATTCATGGTTATTTTATGTAAAATGCTAAAATAAGTTTGAGCTATACACCGGATTAACACTGACATCTTGACTGAATTCCATTATTTGTCTTCAAGATGAAAGCCAACAGTTCCTACTTTGAAGGGATTTTATTTTATGATTATGTTTAAAAATCCATTAGCCTCATACTCAAACGAATTGAAATATAGGCCTAGAAGTGGGGGGGGAACCTCCTTTAAAAATAAATATAAGGTATAAAATCTTAAGTTACGGATTTCGGGATAGTTGTTTGGGAGGAATGTAATTTCCCTCCCTCCTGCCCCAAGACCTTATCAGAAGTGGGTTTTAGAGTCTCGTGTGAGCCCTTTCCTAGTAAAAGGTTTTAGATAAATAAGCAAACATAACTGGTAAGATACAGAGAACTAATGAAAGCTATACGATCGCCCATCTGGTAAAAAGTTGTCCCTGCAGAATTCAGGCAATCATAAAATCACAGAAAAATGTATGTAATCAAGATATTCTTGCAGTGTGAGCAAAAACTCCCAACCCTACACTGTAAAGCACTAGCCTTGACATGCTTCCGTAGCCAGAACAGAAACAGGGTTCTCGTACACTCTTATAATTTCTTATCAAGTATCTGAGACTTGTTCTTAAGCTTTTGGAAATGATAGATGTGAATTAATAGACATTTATAGACATCATATGTAATCCTGTTTGATTTAAATGATTATGTATTATGTGTGCTAGCCAACTCTTACCATTGATGATTTTTGAGTTAAGCGGGCTTCCAGTATTTGGTGTAACAAATATGACTGAGACTGGAAAATAAACACATTAAGTCACTTATCATTCTTCGGGAAGAATTTATAGGTTTATTGCTCTTTTTAAAATGTTAGCCTTAGAATAACGTCTTAAACTATTTCTACTTCTTGACTTATTCAAAACAGGGAAGAAACACGCAACTGAGTATTTATATAAATGGAAAGCTTCAGAGTTGACAACCAACTAGTTGATACATATTTGAAACACATTTAAGATAATCCTTAATTGCAGTCAATAATCTTATAAGTAGATATATCCAAAATCAGCATAATGCCCACTTGAAGAAAGAACACTGATTGTGTTTGGAGAGTGTAGAAGCAATAATCCTGTAATATGTATTTTAAAATACTTTAAATAGCTTTTGTTTATGCTTAACGTATGAACTGATCTATATCAGGATTTCTCAGTCTTGGCACTATTAGCATTTTGGATGGGATAATTTTTTGATGCAGGAGCTGCTCAGTGCATTGCAGGATGTTTAGCAACATCCCTGGCTTTTACCCACTAGATGCCAGAACACTCTCTGGTCATGACAATAAAAACTCTCTCCAGTCAGGATCAAATATCCCCTGGGGGGCAAAATTGCCCCTGGTTGGGAACCACTGATCCGTATATCTGTGTATTTGTATCTGTATATCTATAGCTTTATCTGCATCTCTATATGAGCATATTTGTTTTAGGCACCCAAACATGATATGACACAGTTTAGGAGCATTAAATTTTATACTTTAGCGATCAAAGAGTGGAAGACAATGTAGAAAATCACTGATGTTTTGATGGAATTCATACTAACTCATAATTAGAGGGATTGATTGAAATTAGAGAACACGTTGTTTTACCTTTGGTTGGTAGAGTTTGGTTACTGAACTAGAGAAATGCTGTAATTAGTTGAAATGTTTTCATTTAAAAATACTGAGGAACATTTTGCTTAATGTGTGGTTCCGTTTTTACATTTGAAATTTCATAGGGTTGTGTGAGAAGCAAGGCCCGGGAGACTGATTGAAGGTATTCAGTATAAATATGTCATGTCATTAGAGACCTGAAAGTTTGCTTTCAGTGGAAAGTCTCTGAGGTCCTTAGTCTTTTGATTGCAGCGTGAACTACAAAGTCTGGCAGTACAAGGAAAATAACTCAGATTTTATCTTAGATGACTTTCCATTTCTATTTTGTTTTAAGACTTGGCAGTGCTTTGGCAAACCCTCACAGTGGTTCACCTGAATTTGAAGTGGACTGAGTCATGTGCCCAAAAATATAATGGCTTAGCTACACACCGAAGCTGCCAATTGCAAGGACCCCTGAGTTGATGCTGAGGCCATATCAGTTGAGTATTTCCTGTGGGCCAGGCCATGGTGCTGCAATGGCCAGTGGGTCACATACAGCCTCTGCCCTCGAGGGAGATATGAAAATGGATCATTTTAGCACAGTGATGTACAGGTTGCCTCAGAGCTTGGAAGAAGAGAATCCAGTGCAGCCAGGGGTGGGCAAGGTGGTGCCAAGGAAGGCTTTTCCAAGGTGTTGTTTTCTTTTTTTTTCTTTCGGTTTTATTGAGATATAATTGACGTACAGCATGGTATAAGTTTAAGGTGTGCAGTATGATGATTTGACTTACATTATGAAATGATTACCACAATAAGTTTCGGGAACATTCATCATCTCATTCGGATACAAAATTAAAGAAATAGAAAAAAATTTTTTCCAAGTGATGAGAACTCTTAGGATTTATTCTCTTAATGAGTTTCATATATAACGTGCAGCAGTGTTAATTATCATGTTGTATGCTACATCCCTAGTACTTATTTATCTTATACTGGAATTTTGTACCTTTTGACCACCTTTATTCAATTCCTTCTCCCCCTCCCCCCCGCCCCCGTAACCACAAATCTGATCTCTTTCTCTATGAATTTGTTTGTATTTGAAGTATAATTGACCTACAGCACTATGTTATTTCCTGTTACACAGCATGGTGATTCGACATTTCTATGCATTTCAAAATGATCACTACGATATGTCACCATACAAAGATGCTACATAGTTATTGACTATATTCCCCACACTGTACATTTCGTATCTGTGACTCATTTACTTTGTTTTGCAACTGGAAGTTTGTACCTTTTACTCTCAGAAACCTATTTCTATCCTCCCCCCACCACCTCCCCTCTAGCAGCCATCTGTTCTCTGTATCTGTGAGTCTGTTTCTGTTTTGTTATGTTTGTTCTTTTTTGTTGTTTGTTTTTTAGATTCACATATAAATGAAATCATATGGAATTTGTCTTTCCCTGTTTGACTTACTACACTTATCACAATACCCTCTAGCTCCACCCATGTTGTCGCAAAAGGCAAGACTTCTTTCTTTTTTATGGCTGAGTAGTATTCCATTGTATACTACTACATACGCATCTTCTTTATCCATTCACCTATTGATGGACATTTAGCTTGTTTCCATATCTTGGCTATTGTGAATAATGCTGCAATGAACATCAGGGTGCATATATTTTTTCAAATTAGTGTTTTTGTTTTCTTCAGATAAATATCCAGGAGTGGAATTACTGGATCTTATGGTAGTTCTATTTTTAATTTTTTGAGGAATCTCCATACTGTTTTCCATAGTGGCTGCACCAACTTACATTCCCATCAACAGTGCAGAAGGGTTCCCTTCCTTTTCTCCGCATTCCAAGGTGTTGTTTCCTGAGCATCCTTGTAGATGATACCTACTGTGTGCATCAGTGGATCTACTTATTATAAACGAATCCACACTAAAGTGCCCGTGACAGATGAGAGCTAAGTTGTTCTTCCTCCCAGGGATATTAGAATTTATTACGAGACACAGCCCTTTCTAAACCCAGCCGATGCACTACCGGTAACAGAAATTTGCATGTGAATGTCAGATCTTTTGGGGACAGGGCAGGGATCTTTCTGGTTCTTACAGTGACATCAAAGAAAGTAGCCACTTTTTCTCTCCGGATTAATGGCTATTCTTAGCTCTCATTTCAGTACTTTTCAAGAAACCAAAACAGACCAAGCACGTCTAATTTACAAGTTGCTATCATTATATAAAAGATGCCCAGTTTGTCAAATACAATGGAAGACACACAGAAAAAACATTATTCTTACCTTCTGCAAGTTACGCTCTGAAACTTTTCTTCTGCTTATTGTCAGCTGATATTCCTTCTCTGTCTTCAGTCTTTCCTCTACTTGCAAACATCTGCAAGTGGCCTTTTATCCATACAGCATGTCTGAGCTAAACCTCTCCAAAGAGCAGTCTGTACTTACTGGTTCCCATATCTACTCTCCCTCTGTCCTCTCTGCCAAGAATGCATGCATCCCCGTTTCTTTGTCTGCCAGGCCAACTTTATGACAAGTAGTTTTCTCTACCAGAATGCTCTTGTCTCATAGGCAAGTTCCTACACATCCTTCAAGACCCCCATTTAAATGGCTCCTCTTATTTGAAAACTTCTGCTGACTTTCCAGGGGGGGAGTGCTTTGCTTATATCTCTAGTGCAGCACCTGTCATGTGGCCTCCTACCTATCTTTTCCATTAAAGCTCTTCTTGGGTAGAAACTGAGTCTTATTCACGTATTTTTTACCCAATATCTACTGTCTTTTATATTGTAGGCACTTAATGAATATTGCATGAAATGTTTCAATGATCCATTTATTTTTCCCACATTACCAAATTCCTACCTTTCCAGGCTCTTCACTCTCAACTTTTCTGTGTGTGTTTTTTTTTAAATCATGTGTCTCTTCCATATACGACCCTTTGCTGGGGGCTTTGTCTTATGTTACTTCTCCTTACGTAGCCCAGTCCCACAAAGTTCTATCCTTTCCTCCTTAGAAATGAGGAAACGGGGCTTCCCTGGTGGCGCAGTGGTTGAGAGTCCACCTGCCGATGCAGGGGACACGGGTTCATGCCCCGGTCCGGGAAGATCCCACATGCCGCGGAGCAGCTGGGGCTGTGAGCCATGGCTGCTGAGCCTGCGCGTCCGGAGCCTGTGCTCCGCAACGGGAGAGGCCACAACAGTGAGAGGCCCGCGTACTGCAAAAAAAAAAAAAAAAAAAAAAAAATGAGGAAACAGAAGCTCAGAGAGGTAACATGAAGCAACATACCTGATGATACCCAGCATGTAAGTGGTAAAGCTGGGACTTGAACTTGGATCTTTCTGGCTTATTCATTCACTCATGCATTCCACTGATAATACTGATACATACTTACTGGGGGCAGCCATACTTACACTGGGACCAGAGGAAACCACATGGAACCAGACGAATTCCTTGTCACCACGGACTCCGTTCTAGTAAGATGAGAGACAGACAACCAAATGGGGTGAAGTCAGGCAGTGACAAGTCCTGTGAAGGGACATAAAGCAAGGGAATAGACAAAAGACCGACGATGGGGGTGTATGTGCCATTGTAGCTAAACTGACCTGGGGAGGGACATTAAGCAGAAACCTACATAAAATAATGACAGAGGGGAGAGCAGTCCAGGCAGGAAGGGCAGCAGGGCGCTGGCCTGGAGAAGGGAGTGAGGAACAGCTGGGGCAGAGCGCCTGGAGCTGAGCGGGCGAGAGTGACCCTCTTAGGCGGGAGTTTGGAGAAGGAACCAGCAGCCAGATCATGTGGGAACTTGTAGCCCATGGACAGGAGGAGTAAGGATTTTACTCTGAATATCACTGTGAAGCCATTGGAGTTCTTTAGGTAGTAACACCCTCCTGTGCTGTCATATAAGCCACAGCAGTTTGTAAAACAGCTATGCTTCGTCTGTTTTGGTTTCTGCAAGACTCTTTGAAATGTCACCTTAGCCATGAGTACAGATAGAAAAGGTGGCTTTTTGTGCTTTAACCCATTTAGTTCTCAAAACCCCCCGGATGAGGCAAATGGTATTCTTATCCCAGCAGTAGAGATGGAAAAACTGAAGGCCACAGAGGCTAACTAGCTTGTGCACAATTACATGGCTAGCAAGTAGCCCAGCTGGGGTTTGAACTTGTCCTTAAGATGAGCTCGGTAACTTGCCTACCATCCCATAACTAGCTCGGCAGGATTGGAGCACAAAGCCGGTTAGCCTGACTCGTGATCTCAAAGTGCTGTCTGTATTTCATTCTTCCTTCTATTGCCTCTGCCCAGTCTTGGCATCTGCAACTTTGCGCCAGGCTTGCCGTGTTAGCTGGTCTCCCAGCTTCTGTCTTTCCTGATACCAATCTTGCATACTTCCCACTAGCTGTGTGCTCAGGGGCGGGCTTTACATCTCTCTCGCTCCCTCTTCCCTCCAACAAAATCCTTCCTGGACCTTCCTGTTCAGTGCATTTCAACATACTTAGACTGTCCTTCAGGGCCCTCCAGAGCCTGGCTGCAGACCGTCTCTCCCAGCTGACCCCACCTTCCCTCCATACCTACCCCTCCCCTGCAGCCAGATAGGTCTCTGTTTGTTCCTGGAAAGAAGCCAGTACACACTGAGGTCTGCAGCTTCGCTCACCCCATCCTCTCTGCCTGGGACACTCCCTCCTAATGCCTTCTTCCTTGGTTCAAGACGTGTTCCTCGGAAAGGCCATTCCCTTTTGATTCCGTCTTCTAAACTTGCAGACAATTTGTCCGTGTCACTCACTGACCTGGCCCTTCGGTTGATAACTATTTTTGTCGTATCACCCTAACTGAATTGTCATCGCTTAAAACCAACAAACATGCCTTCTACTTCTACTTCTTGAAGTCTTCAGAAAGGTAGATATAGCCCCAACCATATCCTTTTAATTAGCATCTAATAGGTACTCACTGAAGTGTTGGTAAGGCTTTTGGGAGGAAGTGAGATAAACTATAATTACACAAAAGGCATGGTCACTCCACAGCATATTCGGCCCCTTTTGGTGTGTATTTAAGGAAAATCAGCCCTTTTCCTATTTTCTGAACGTTGGTGATGCTCGGTTGCTGGGCCAGTCCCAAAGATTGCTCCATATTTGCTAAAAAGAAAACTTGATTTGAGAAGCTTAGTACCCTCTCCCCTACTTATATTTGTTTTTCTGATATTAAACAAGTGCAGTTGGGTTTCACAAGTTGTTGGGACTTTTTTTCTTGTTTTTTTTTTCTTGCTGCTTCTAATTAGTCCAGATGGCTATGCAATTCACAGACTCAAATGTGTCCAGATCATGAAAATCCAAAGGCCTCCCTGTTTGGGTAGAGTCCATATGTTTAGGCATTGTTGTTTCTTGTGTGGGTCCACAGAACGTGTTGAAAAATCTAACAGTGGAACTTGCATTTCCTACTTGGTCCAAGTTAGGATGTTTCAGTCCTTCTGGTCATGAGGGGAGGGGAGGGGGGGTCACCTCACAAGTGATTACTTTTTCCTCTAAGCAAGAAAGGTAATAAGAGATTGTAAATAATTGAACGAAGCCTTTATTACTCTAAACACTACAGCCCGTGCTATATCAGCATTTCGGGAAGACCAACATCCAGTATATGGAAAGGTTTTTTTAAAAAAAGAAATTTCTACCCATTAGCCTAAAATTAATCAGGCTCATCGTTTTCAAGTATGAGTGTATTTTAGAGTTCCTGAGAAGCCCGTAAAAAAAAATACAGATTTTTAGGTTCCTTCTGCCTAGAGATTCCGATATAGTAAATCCACAGTGGGGATCAGGTCATCTGCACCGTTACCAGGCATCTGCTTATTCCGTGGTCCCTAGCACCACACTTTGAGAAACTCTGACCTAGACTACAAAGCAAAAATTTCAAAAACCAGGGTTTTTTTCAATGAGAAAAAAATCAACCATCACATTTAATGCTCAAATTCTTGCCCCAGTGATGTTAGATTGTTGGCTTTCTCTTTTCTTTTTGCCCCTTTTTTCACTGCAGCTTGTTTTTGGCCACTGAAGGCATCCATCCTTACCACTCCAAGGCCTCTTTATCTTTTCTGGAAAAGTGTAAGTGCATTTGCTAGAATAAAGCATTTTTTTCAAGCTAAGTATCTCTAGTGTTTCAAATATTCATTTTATTAGAATGTATAATTCTTCCTATTACCACTTTTTCCCCATAAGCGTGGTTTTTGGAGGGGCCTGTGGTAACAGATGCTTGGTTTATCCTCTTTATTTGAATTTCAAGTGCTTATTCTGTGCCCTGCTTGGCTTGGAGGACAATTCTACATACCATCATTTCACATCTAGAAATTAATTCATCTGTTTGTTCATTCAATTGAGATTTATTGAACACCTACTATTTATCAAACACTCTTCTTGGCACTGGGACATCAGTGTAAATAACAGATAACACATTCTTATTAAGTTTACAATCTAGTGGGGGAGAAAGACAAGAAATATGTTGAAAAGTGTTATGGAAAAAATCAAGTAGGGAAAGAAGGGTAGAGTTCTAGAGGTGGAGGAGGGCTGCAAAGAAATTTTATACAGTGGTCAGAGAGAAGGTGACATTTGAGAAAAGACTCAAAAGGAGGGAAGTGAGCAAGCCATGGGGACACTTGGAAGGACAACAGTCTGGGCACAGGAAACAGCCAGTGCAAAGGCCCCGAGACAGGAATGTGTCCGGGTCTTGAAGCAACAGCAAGGAGGCCGGCAGGGCTAGGGTAGGATAATCAAGGGGGGAGAACACTGGCAAAGGTCAGAGAAGAAATGGGGCCATTGTACAGACTTGGGCTTCTTCCCTTGGGTGAATGAGCAGCCATCGCAAAGTTTTGAGCAGAGGAGCGATGTGATCTGCCTTGGATTTTCAAAGGATTTCTTTGGCTCTGTGCTGAGAATAGACTGTGGTGGGAGCATGGCAGAGCCAGCGGGACCTGCCAGGAGGCTGCAGCAGGGATGCAGGAGGGAACGGACGGCTGGGGCCTGCCTGAATCCTGCGGAGGGGTGGCAAGCGGTCAGCTTTGGATATAATTGGAAAGATGAGCCAACAGAGTCCTTTGATGACTTGATGAGGGAAGGGAGAGAGAAAGACTAGATTCAAGGATGATTTTTGGCCTGAATCACCGGAACTGAGTCACTTCCCCATCAAAGGAGATGAGGAGAGGCTGCGGGTGGAGTGGTTGGGGGAGAGGATGAGGAATTCAGTTTTGCTCACATGATTGAGTTGCCTATTGACAACCAAGGGGAAGTGCTGTGGGCAATTGTATATATGAGTCCGGTGCTTGGGAGATAATTATCTAGGAGTTTTTAGTGTATGCAAAGGTAAATAATATTTTTGAAAGTTTATTTCTTTAAAAAAAAATCTTGCTTTGTACTTGAACCTGTTATTGTATGTGTGCATATGTATATATGTAAGTGTGTATAATTGTATATATGTGTGTGCATAATTCTCTCAATATATAATTGTATAATTAGCAGAATTATGTGTGTATATGTATGTCTGTTCTTCTGCTAATTATACCTCATAGTCCATTGTTTGCAGTTTTTTGTTTCTAGCCTATTGTTGACCCCCTAACCGTTGGTACAGACTGACTTTATTGACCAGGTCATTCTCTGTTTCCTGGTATGGCACTCCAAATTTACCTCTGATCATCATCAGTGTTATTATCATTCACCATATTGGGCTTGTGTTCACTCTTTTGGGCTTTCTATCTTGAAACAGATTACCACTGCTGAAAATGGTTAAAACTTGATTATCTCTGGTAAGTTCTTTTCCGCGGGGCAGTTAACAGAGGCTTCGAGAGTGTGTGAACTTAGCAGTGCAGCCTTCTCTATCATGTGACCATGCTTGGCACACTTGATCCATGATGGCACAGTTCATTTGTGTAAGCAACTTGACAGATGTCCTTACTGAGGCATCAGATTGGATGGTGTCTGCTAACAAATCTAATGGGAAAAAAGAAAAGAGAATTCAAAGGATTATCTTTTTTTTTTTTTTTTTTAGGATTAAATTTGTGCCGTTTAGCTGTTTGATACCCTGTAGTTAATGCTGCTTTATTAGAAGCCCATACAATTCTTCACATGGGTGTCAAAATAATTTCAGTGAAAATGATGTTGTGTGGCTGAAGTCTTCGTCTTGTGATTACAGATGGGTTATTGTCTGCTGTTTCACTGTCTTCCAAGCCTTTTGCTGGACGAGCTAGACTTAACAATCTCCATTAATTTACTTTGGCATTTCACATGGCTCGTCAGGCCACAAACACGATGGTCTTTAATAATTTTTTTTTTAATCCTGCAATGCTCCTTTTTAACTGATGTACTTCATAAATTGTATTTGCCAAAGCTATAATTACTCATCAAGCAGTGAAAGCAAACCTACCTCCAAGTACAATGAAGATGTTCTTTTGTGAAATTATTAAGATACAGAAGTTCGACACGCAGAGTAATTGTTTTAGCACTGCTTTATAATTATATCTTTTGGGAATGTATCTTTGGGGATCACACCTATTAGAGCCTATCAAATTGGAAAGGACCGATCATCACCAGCACACCTCATAAATGCCCCTGCCTCACAGTGACCATTTCCCAATATATATGAGGTCTTTAAAACACTTGGAATTGGCCTATTTCTTTCATAATGTTTTTAAATGCTCTTTAGAGTGGTTAACTCTCTGTTTCACCTGAGTTTCATTTAATTTATTTGAAATATTTTGTTCTGACTCTTGAAATCCCATAGAAGAACCTTATATCATTGGGTAGGGGATCCTGCAAGGAACATCAGTGGAGAGCTACCATCGAAAAAGTTTGGAAATAGGCCAAATTAAGGTGACTTAGAATCACATAATGTAGAAATTCGCATTTAGTTGATTCGCAAAATGTGTAAATTTTACCATGGTGCAAAATTACGATATTAGCTTTTATAAGAAGGATCCAGGGAGAGTAAGAAAGTACTGTCAATAAAGGATTTGGAACAAGGTTTCCCAGAGTGTGTTCCCACAAGGTGTCGTGGGGGAAACGAAAAGGAAGTGCTCCACAGCGAACCTGGGAGGGAAGTTTACTGTCTCCCACTTAAAGAAGAGTCAGGTGTGTCCAAGTAGGAACCTTGCTGTCTTTTGTGTCATTTTGTCTCCAGTGTCTTGCATGTTGTAGGCATAGAAATACTTGCTGAAGAGTGAACTGCAGGACTTCTCAGAGCCTTTAACTTTACAGCGAGCACTGTGACTCATCCAAGAGAGGGTGGTGATTCGCAGCCTTTCCCAAACTTATTGGACTTTGGAACCCTTTTCTTGAGGAACGTTTTACTAGACTTAGTAAACGAGATACCTCTGGGAAATTCAAGATTTGAGTAAGATCGTTAAAAATAAAGTTTTGAAATTGATCGCTGAGTGAAATATTGAAGTTTTTTGCTGCGATTGGAACCTAAGTGATACAGATTATGCAGCAGGAGGGATGTCAGACTTCATTGCTTGTATCTGTGATTTTGGGCAAGTTGCCTGACCCCGAAAAGCCTCAGTGTGTTCATCTGTAAAATAGGGATAGTAATTATATTTCTCTAACTGGTTCTTGGGAAAATAAATTACATTTGGTCCCACTCTGGAAAGTTAAATGAAACTATGTAGAGGACTTCACTGGGTAAACCCTTATTATCATTATCATCATAAAAAACTAAGGGATAGGGCTTCCCTGGTGGCGCAATGGTTGAGAGTCCGCCTGCCTATGCAGGGGACACGGATTCATGCCCCAGTCCGGGAAGATCCCACATGCCGCGGAGCGGCTGGGCCTGTGAGCCATGGCCGCTGAGCCTGTGCGTCCGGAGCCTGTGCTCCGCAACGGGAGAGGCCACAACACTGAGAGGCCCACGTACTGAAAAAAAAAAAGTAAGGGATAAAATTGCTTCATTTAGTTGGTTATGATAGTTAGTTGGTTATGATACACTGAAGTTAAAATGCAATCGACCTTTCTCCCTCTCTCCCTTCCTTCAACAAATAGTGGAGGGCTTCTCATATGCCAGGCGTAGTTGTTAGTTCTGAGGGAGACAGCAGTGAACGCAATTAAGGCCCCTTCCCTCGTGGACCTAGGGTTTTTGTAATATAATGTGTTTACCGATGTCATGGTCTCTTAGAACATAAATTTAATTGTACACAATTCAGTTAAAGTTAACTGTTCTGAGGTCATTATATTAGAGATCTGCCCCAAAGGATCACTTTTTCTCTCAGAATTGGACCTGTTCTCACATGAAACAAGCAACACAAGATTCAGAGGTCATGTTTTAAAAGAAAATAAAAAAAATTAAGCTAGCATTACTCGATAAGGTAAAGCCAGGGAAACGTGGGATCCCTTTCTTCCCGATCAGGTCCACCATGGCAGTCGGGTGGCCAGATTTAGCAAATAAAAGCATACAACATGCAGTTATATTTGAATCCCCCATAAATAAAGAATAATTTTTTTTCTATAAGTAAATCCCAAATACTGCAAGGGACATACTTATACTAAAATAAAAAGTGGTATATTTAAAAATGAAATTTAACTGGGCATCCTGTATTTTTTTTTTTTTTTTTTTCTGAACACCCTTCCTCTCTAAACCAGGGACCCAGCCCACTGCACAGAAGAAAGATGATTGCAACAAGTCAACGTTTGAATCCATCTGTGCAGAGGAGATATTTTACCCCAAACAGAATAGGAACTTTTGCTTCCATTTGAAATGATTTATAGCTGTTCCCGCCTGATCGCCGAGTGTTTCCAAATTAAAAGCCATTAATTAAGGCCTTATATAGATACAAAAGATATTCCAGGAGTGCTTTGTAATTCCAGCTCAGTACTTCAGGTGAGAGCTTTTCAAATTACGTGGACCACTGGAGCCACCTGCTTGAGGAACCACGGTGGGAGCCGTCTCGTGGCTCATCAGTGCGCCACCGTGCCAGCGTTGTTACTGATTTTTCTCATTTCTCCAGGGCAAATACTAATTAATGGATACAATTCACAGCTGATTAGCTGTGGTTTCTTCAGTAATTACATTCGCATACTAACTGTTCAGAAGAGGATTTCTAACCCAGTTCTTATTTCACTCTAAGCTTAATTTGTTTTTTGAATTGTTTAGGCCCTTCATTAAATAGCCATTTTATTTTTCTTTGTTGTTTTAGGTGCTATTAGATAATAAGTGAGCTTAATCTTTAAAAAAATGCTCGCTGATAATGAGCTGTTTGCCTTAAATGGATTTCTAATTCCCCAACAAAACCTACAGTAAAGTTGTGATACAGGCTTTCGCGAGGTTTGAGTCAGGAATTGGTATGGGGAATATACATCGCGGCCCAAGTTCTCATAAATCTCCAAAAAGAACATTCTAAATGGAGTCCCGAGATCTTAATTCTAAAATCATTCATTCATCAAAAATTCCAGGATCGGGCTTCCCTGGTGGCGCAGTGGTTGAGAGTCCGCCTGCCGATGCAGGGGACACGGGTTCGTGCCCCGGTCCGGGAAGATCCCACGTGCCGCGGAGCGGCTGGGCCCATGAGCCATGGCCGCTGAGCCTGCGCTTCCGGAGCCTGTGCTCTGCAACGGAAGAGGCCCGCGTACTGCAAAAAAAAAAAAAAAAATGGGGGAAAACTGTGTGTGTGTGTGTGTGTTCATGCTCCTGCTCACGTGTTTCTTTTTACTTTTAAAATGATTTTTAAAACACTTTATTGAGGTATCATGGACCTACAAAAAAACTGTACATATTTCATGTATACAACTTGATGAGTTTGGAGATAAGTATACATTTGTGAAGCCATCACCATGTGTTTTTGATGTCACATGCCTTCAGAGAAACTAGATAAAGGGCTTTCTTAAGCGCCACAAATACATCTTTCATAAATCCTTATAAAGATACTTATCCAAATGAATCTGAGAGCTCATTGTGTGAGGATGTATTTAGGTGTGATTTTACAGGGTGGGATTTTGCTTCTGTAGACCATAACAGCGTTCTGGAACCCTTAGAGCCTTCCGTATAAATCCTGCTTGGTTCTTGGATCCCTGACATGAGAAAGTGCAGCGTGTCAGTCCCGCTTCTGTGAACGAATCCTACAGGTTCAGAGTCAGAGGATGAGAGCCTCCCAGAAATAAGTGCTTGTGGGTTTATTGGGAGGAGGATTATGTGGGTCTTTCATATCTATGTGTCTGTATCTATATTTATTCTCTGTATTTATCTGTGTGTTTGTATCTATCTGTGTACCCATCTCTTTGGGAAAATTGTGTCTTTTACTTTAAATAATTACTAGCTCTATTTATAATAGAGAATGGATATACATTTCACCCTGTGGAGACCAAACCTATGTGTTATTTGATGCATGAAAGGAAGGAAATAATACACTTTATAAAAAGAAGGGCATTCTTTTACCATTTAAAAATCATGAAAATAATATAGCTCCGGATAATTATGCTCACAGAGCCTTTCCACATTGCCAGACTGATAAGAGAATGTTTAAAGCAACAAAACGTTCCTACTTAGACTATCTGAACCTGAAAATACGTTTCTGCCAAAATCCAAGTTTTATATTTTGATAACAGGTCTCTAGAAGGAAAGAGCTTATGTCTGAAATGCTGATACGGTCTTATTTGTGATGGCCTGAATGGGCTATTGTGTTAGGGAATTAAATAAAAATTGCTGTGTTCATAGGATCCCGCTTATATGTTAAACCTCTTTGCACTTAATGTTACATTGAGAGATTAAATACCACTGTTTTCAACAGCTCTGATGGATATAGATATCGTTTTAAACTCTGGAGATTTAAAAAATACTCTTTAGTCTTATTATTTATTTATATTCATGCCACACCCCATTCACAGGAAAATAGAATTTGAGTCCTGGGAATTGAATTCTATTCACTTTAATTCACGTTTTAACCTACCCACACTTGTGACATCTGTTCTTGAAAAGTAAGCTATGAAATCCCAACATGCTTTAAAAATGTGTCAGGGTGATTTTCTTGGAAACTCTTTTCCTGCTAACCTGACAAATGCCAGTTCGATAAACAACACCCACTAGTGACCAGTTGGCCAAATGTTTACAATTGTCTCCCTTTGCTATTAGTCTCGATGAGAAACAACACTATTTTCTAGAATTATCGCGTTAGCTTAACTCGGTGCTTTATTTTCTGAGGGAACCAGCCGACAGCATATAACATAGTGCTCTGAAATCTGTCACAGTTCACATTTGGTCCGAGTGAAACCACCCTTTTATCTCACAACACCAACATTCTTTCCAAATCCCATCTAAGCAGTAAGTAAACCCCCAGAATTCTTTACGATGCTGCATATTAACATAAAACAATCTGTTTTCTTTCAGTTTGGAAATAACAATAACTACATGAATATGGCTGAAGCAAACAACGCTTTCTTTGCAGCCAGCGAGGTAGGTGTCTGCCTTAATGTATCTGTTCATGTTTTGTGTGTTATTTAGATCATTTAACAGGCTTGAAGGGAAAAGCCAAGTATTGAATTTATCTTGTTATTACGTGGCACGAGGTAACAACTTTGGAGGAAAAACGAGAAAAACCTATTGGAAGAGAAAATAACCTGACAAGTCTTTATCACTCGTCCATAGGCTGTTAGGAACGTTGGTAATTCACATACACATCTCTTGATGAAAAGAGTACAGATGCAAGCAAAAGTAAGTATATAAGAAAGGATAGAATATCTATCCAAACTATATTTGGAAACTAGGATGGAAGGGACTCCTAATAGAAAATATTTAAACTTCACACAGCTCTGGGGATAATTTCATTAAGTTGACATGGTTTGGGAACAGTGTGGCAGAACAGTATTACAATTTCTGGGGTCTTCAGTGAGAGTGGTGTAAAATGAGTATTTTTGTTAGATTCCCACACCCGAGTACGGTGCCTGGCACATAGTAGTTGCTCAATAAATATGTACTGAATGAATGAATGAATGGGCATGCTCCAAGACTCGGCTATAGCTAGGAAAATCAGGCGATGGATTTGAAATGCAACACCATGGTGGCTCTGAGTTTGTCTGCAGTTTACCAGTGCCCATGGAACAAACATATTTTTGTTGCTGTTTTCACTGCCCTTCCCTACTTAGTGACTTAAGGCTGCTGTCTTGGTCTCATTGGCCTGCCCTCCAGAACAACCTCCATCTTGATTAGATCAAGAAAGCGCGGACATATGTATATGTATAACTGCCTCACTTTGCTGTAGAGCAGAAAGTAACACAACATTGTGAATCAGCTATACTCCAATACAAATTTTAAAAAAAGAAATGGTTTCTTAAAAATGGTAGACTGTGTGAGATTTAAGATTTTAAAACAAGAACAAGCAGAAGTGAAATTGGTCCAAATGGAACATTTCCTCTTGTGATTCCTGTAATAAAAAGTCTTCATTTTCCAAATACATTCAAATATAGGAAACTGGACCAGCTTGACCCCAGAGAATGAAAATCATAATGGCTTCGTAAATGATCTCAGTTACAGGGAAGCAAGTGGTATGGAAGAAATTAACTTGGAGAAATTAGTAGAAAAAGTTGGGGAATCGAGAACTAAGGGTATGCGTAGATTAATCATTTTTGCAGTGACCATCATCTCTCTAACCAAGGATACTGCCTAGATAAGGGAATATTGTTTGGCACTGGCTGCTGTGTTGTTTGTGATAATGAGCACAAACCCCATCTGTAAGGACAACATGATGTTTCATTCTGTAGGATTTTTTTCCCTACATTTGAATCAAACATTGATGAAAGCTCTACTGCCAGCAGCTGTTCAGAGACAATTTAATTCCAGCTGTGATAATTCACCGTGTCAGACATTGGCTGTTATATGTTGATACAACAGTTCTCCAGATTTGCATTTTTATCAAAAGGAACAAATGTTTTGAACATTTCAGTACAGATGGTATTTAATCATGTACATACTACTTTAACATGTACAAGGTAAACACTGGAAAGTCAGTATCTGCAAAAAGTAATCATGTAAACTCTAACTGATTAATCTGATACTGGTCATATGGCACAGTTGCGAAAGTCAATGTTTTTTTCTTTGGTTGCTGCCATACTTGGTTATTTTTATTATCTCAGACAACCAGTGCTGTGATTACTCTTTTCTCTAAGGAATGTTTAACTTTATATTTAATGGATTACCCCTCTTTAAAAGTCATTTAAGATTTTAGCATTTTCTTAGTTATATAATATAATATTATGGTATTATTTTATTAGGCGATGAAATAGTAATATATTGAATTCTAGCTCAAAATTAATTTGTCTTTTAAAAAATATACTGGAGGAACACATAATATGTAAGATCTCTCTTTATTCCTTAACAGAAATAAAAATGACAACCTCCTTAATTTTAACTGCCTCGCTTAAGACGTGTTAGAATTTAAGAAGTAATCTTATATAATTATTTCACTGTACATCTTTTCTTGAACAAAAAATAAAGCCCAAGTAAATGTTAATGCACTATGTTATAGTATGTGCCTAATTTCCCAATCACTGCATTAAAAGTAAATTTATTTCTTTTTTTAACGTTTTAACGAGTACAGACTAATTCAGGAAGACTTTAGGTTTGATGCTGCAAAGTCGAAATTGTGCCTGAAACCGATCCCCTTCCCATAGGTATCGCCCTGTAGATAACACTACGGGGACCAGGATGCGCTGAGTTTGAAATTCACACATTCGCTTTATGTTTTCTGTCTGTGTCATGATTACCCTGACCATTTTTAAAGTACTTTAAATATTTATTGAAATAATATTTCAAGTGTTAATTACAGTGGTAATGAAAACAGCCAAATGCCACATATCAAGAATGAGTGTTTATCCGTATTGTTAATGTGATATGTTAGATTTCATTAAGCAGTAATGGGGTAGCAAATGAGTCACAAATTACAGTTGCATCTGTTACTAGACCACA
The DNA here is from genome assembly GCF_005190385.1 of Monodon monoceros. Classification (NCBI taxonomy): domain Eukaryota; kingdom Metazoa; phylum Chordata; class Mammalia; order Artiodactyla; family Monodontidae; genus Monodon; species Monodon monoceros. Next base: position 31,497,352 of record NW_021703766.1, read on the forward strand.
TTAGTGCCAAAATAACGGCAAATGCAGCCATAGGGTTACATTCATTAGCCAACCACGCTTGTGGCCAATTCATCCCTTTGTGTTTGAGAACTCGGGGTACCACAGTCAGAAATTGACATCCTTGGGGGGGTCATTATTGGAATAAATATGTCAGAAAATCTAATATTTCATTCTAGCTTTCAAATGTGTTATTATGCTCTAATGTTTTGCATCTATTGAATCTGCTAAGAACCTCAAGATGTTCAATTGTCCTGCCATAGACTCCCATAGCTTGTGACCTCTTTATTTCTGGTGAGATACAAATAGTAGTTGACAGGTTCCATAGGCAAGAAATGTTTTTTGTTTTTTTGTTGTTTTTTTTTTTGTGGGCCTCTCACTGTTGTGGCCTCTCCCGTTGCGGAGCACAGGCTCCGGACGCGCAGGCTCAGCGGCCATGGCTCACGGGCCCAGCCACTCCGTGGCATGTGGGATCCTCCCGGAGCGGGGCACAAACCCACGTCCCCTGCATCGGCAGGCGGACTCTCAACCACTGCGCCACCAGGGAAGCCCAAGAAATGTTTTTTTTGTTTGTTTGTTTGTTTGTTTTCCCCTTGCGTTTGTTTCTATTTTCTCTCAAATGGTTCTTAAGTTACATCATCATTGATAGCTTGAAGAAGGATGATTTTCAGCCCTTAATTAGTCCTTTTAACCAGTTACAACAGATTCAAATTATGTGGCACCAATTCATTCTTCAAAAAATGCTATTAGTAATAAATGAACTATAATGTTGACTCTCTGAGCTAGGAATAAAAAAGTATCTGAGCTGTCCCTGAACCCCTTCACCCTACCAAAAAAATACTCTAGACCTTGACCCTTCTCCCCACAAAATCCAAGTTCTATTTTAAGAAAGACAATTCATGGGGTTCAGCAAGGCAGCCTTGATTTGCATCTCAAGGCCCTATGTGAAAACACTATCTTTGAGAATCTGAGTAGCCATGAAGAAAACAATGCATTATTTACCTAGGTCTTGAGAAGTAACACTTGTCTAGGTAATTGAGCAACATCCATGGAATTAGAACATTTCTATCAGTATATCTCTATGCTCGTTCAATGGTCTTTAAAAGCTGAAGACTGGGGCTTCCCTGGTGGCGCAGTGGTTGGGAGCCCACCTGCCGATGCAGGGGACACGGGTTCGTGCCCCGGTCCGGGAAGATCCCACATGCCGTTGGAGCGGCTGGGCCCGTGAGCCATGGCCTCTGAGCCTGCGCGTCCGGAGCCTGTGCTCTGCAACGGGAGAGGCCACAACAGGGAGAGGCCTGCGTACCGCAAAAAAAAAAAAAAAAAGCTGAAGACTGGAAGAAAAGTGTTCTGATAAATACATATCAAAATCTTCCTATAAAAGAAAATAACTCTCCTTACAATTTAAATAAAAGCCGCGGATATATGTACTCTGATAATCCTTATATGAAATGCTTTATTACAAACAGTAACAATTTCCATGGAAGCATTCATTGCACTTGAGGATATACCAATAAGGAAATTTAAAAAGCAAACCATACATTCAATATCACTTGTTTTATATATTGTGGCAGAAAGTAAATATGTGTAATGTTCACTTCTGGATTAATGTCGTGTGTGTGCTCCACAAAATCGTCAGCATTTGATGAAGCATGTGGATAATGTAAGCGTTTGAGTCGTTTCACTAACATATCAATAAAGTGGTAATTTGTTATACAGCCAAATCTAATGTCGCTAGTGCTCCAACTAACAACAAAGACAGATGTTGCTAATTAAGTACGCATTAAAAAACTGTTAATACTGATACTCCATTAAAATCATATGATAATGAGACTCAAATCTTTAATCAGAATGATCAGCAAAACTTTATGTATGGGAATCTGTGTTTAAGGTATTTTCATTTGAGAAATCAATATTTGGCCTAGCTCTGTAGTATTTTCATGCGAAATCTTTCGTTTTCCCTCCAAGGAGAAATAAGATATAGGAAGAGAATATGAAGATATCTGTATTTTGTTTCCTTTAGCAGACGTTCCATACACCAAGCCTCGGAGATGAGGAGTTTGAAATACCCCCGATCACGCCACCTCCAGAGTCGGACCCCGCTCTGGGCATGCCTGATGTACTTCTACCTTTTCAAGGCCTCAGCGATCCGTTGCCTTCCCAGGGAAGTGAATTCACGCCCCAGTTTCCCCCTCAAAGCCTGGATCTTCCTTCCATTACAATCTCAAGAAATCTCGTGGAACAAGATGGCGTGCTTCATAGCAGTGGGTTGCATATGGTAGGCAGCAAATTTACTGCTTGAAAGTGTTTTAGTTATTGTTTGTCCTTCTCAGGGTAAAGATCTGAGAGCCCATGTGCTAAAACATGCTCGTGCCTATCCACCGGAGGACGTGTGGATTGTTCCTCCCAATGCCGTTTAAATGCAGGTAGTGGATTAATCCCTGGTGTGGGACAAGAGCGCGCTGGGTTGGTTGACTTGAAAGAGGAGGACCCAACAAGTTCCTTCTGGTTTGAAATGAGTTTCTGAGAAGTCTGATTCATTGGTTTGAAAGCAAAGGCATCTCCCCTTGCCTTTGGTTTGACAAAGAGGTGTACTTGAGTTGAAAGTTTGCCCAGGAGAGTTTTTAGAAATGGAAGCCCTTATCAAGTGCCCGGGTCTTTTGCATTTGTTGGATTAAAGCATCACGTTTATGATACATGATTTGCTCCTATCTGAGATGAAATATCAAACTGTGGTACAGAGAAAGGGAGAAAGAATAATTGCTTATAACCAGCAGAGAAAAATATAGAGCAGGTTATTGTGTGAAGTATACCTAATTGTGGTATTTATTGTCGTAAACATCAAGTAAGGCCCTCCAGAGAGCCAAGGTTACTAATGCAATAATTTTGGTTCTGTTTTTCTCAGTGTGCAATTATAGTTAGCAATCACCAGAGTAAATCTGCTTAAGTATTTTAAGCTCATCTGCTGGGATTGTTTTTTTTTTCTCTACCATAGTATATAATGCATTTGTGTCTATCTAGGTGAGGTACTAGGCAGACATTTTAAAACAAGATTAATAGTTTATAGGGCTTTTTTTTTAACCCTGACAAAATGAAACAGATGTGTTGGTATAACAAAAAACAATTCCTATTGCTTGTTTACATATTTCTGTGCACATTATGACCATGCCAGCGATGTTTATTGGTTTCATTGTTAATTCCCCAGATAACAACAGATGATTGCCAAATATGTAGTGGATTAGCAGTGCAAAGATTCAGTGTGCTCTCTGAAATATAAGATTACTTTCCCAAATAGGATTGCGGCAACATAATTTTCTTTGCCTGTGATCTTTTGTGTCTGAGCTGAACATCAGGGTTTTTATTTTTACTTTTTTGTCAGAAAAGAATGCAGGGAACAGTCGGGAAATGGTCATTAAGTATTCATAAACGTTCTTCGCCATCACAAATAATTGTTTCCTGTGAACTTTCTTACATTTTTGTCCCTTTGACACTGGAAGGGAGGGTTCTGTCCTCTGTTCCTCTATAATGAGGCTTGCAACGTTGTGCCTGGAAAATAATAAAAATAAAAAGGGTGTTTAGTCACCAAGAGAGTTTGCCTAGGGTTCACCATTATTCATAGATGCTCAGCGAGGCTCATTTAAGTTAGGGAAATAGTTAAAAGACCATATAATGCATGCTAAAATGTGTGCTTTATTAAATTGGTAAATATTTATTAATAATATAAGAATCTGCCTTTAAATTAAACATCTGATGAATTACCTTGCCTTAAAGCTATAAAACTGTTATTGCTGCTATAAAAAAAAGTGTAAAGGAGGCATTTTGACTATGAAATTTCATTTCATGGTCAATTGAATTTACTATATGGGAAAGAACTAAAGATGGAATCATAAAATAATTATGATATTCACATACACTTAAAGAACAATGCTTTCACGGACTGGCATTGGAAGAGAGGACTCAATTTTTAATGCTTCTTTTGTAATGTATTGCTAATCACTCAAGCCCTTGAATTATTTCATTGATTTTTAAAAGTATGAGTACTTTAGCCAAGTGCAAGATGTTGTCATGGTATTTACATGGACCTCATCACATTTATTGGAGCCTTTCTGAAGTTTTGCTGAACCCAAATGATATTTATTTTGGCTGGAAACAAATGAATCTTGTTGAAAATTCTAGTAGAATTTCACCTTGAAGAAATGTCATGGGATTTTAAATCACAAATGTTGGAAAAAATAAAATGTACCAGGACAGAATTATGATGAATACAATGTGTCGTTGGCTTTGTTCTATGTACTACCTGACATGTTCACCTATAAACTTGAATTCAGAATCGCCAGAGGCATGGTTAAAAATAGGTTATGTCAAGGTTCTTCTATATTTCCCTCCGGGTACCAAGGTGGCTGGCGACATCATAATGCTCCACAGCAGCTCCTCGGAGATTTCCCTTAGGAAGGTCACCAGAAAAATAATAAATAATACTTTATACATCATGCACTCGGCTTCCCAGTGTGCACCGGTTATCATACCTTATGCAAGTAAGAAGTTTTATTATCCAAATGAATATGGCTGTCTGTTAAGGATTGCTATGGTGAATTAAGACTTTCATATAAGAAGAAAAGCCAGCTTGTTTATGGGGTATTGAACCAGCTTTTCTTCAGAGCTTCACTGGTTTTCCTTTAGAAAGAGTGGCTGTTTGTCACTTTACTGATTAGCTGCATTTTTGTTGGCAACCAGCACAACATGTTTATCTTCCTTAAGTTTCTGCCATTATATTTAAAAAACAGAAAGCAGGAACAAAAAAGAAAAGGGGGGATTAAAAAGAGTCTAATGATTAGCATCCCATTTCAAAATATGCAAATAATGCCCTGGTATTCAAAAGAGAATTGTTGAAAAAATTGAAAGTCGATGCCTTTGTGACTTCAAAGAACAACCTTGATTTGCTTGTTGTGGATGTGTGTATTTTCACACAGGGTGTCGCTGGCAAGTTGAAATCAACAGTCATAGTTTGGTTACCTCTAAGCATTATTGTCAGTTTAGATGATCATCTGGAAATTATTTTAATCTACAAAAGATTGCAATCCTAAAAATCTACAACGTGCGCTCCAAAAGGTTTCTTTCTTTTTTTTTTTTTTTTAACACCTCTCTATAATCTGCCCAGCCTGCTGAGTAGCATTGACATCAGTAGTACATCAATTTCAGAAAGTGGATTATTTTTACTAGACAGCTATTGTGACATATTGGGTCAGTCATAAATGAAAGATATTCATGCAAGCATGCAATACTTGTAATGAAGTCTCACTCTGACCTTCTGTATGATTGATTCTGTAATTTAGTTTTCTCAGGCAGTGCCTGAAATGAAATGAAATCATGTTGAACAAGTTTTGAATACCCACAGTGCACCAGGAGAAGAAAAATCTGCAGCCCTAGAGGCTTGAGAGAGCAGCTGAACGATTTATCTCTATGCTATTATAGCCTTTGCCAGCATTCAACATTTCTTTTTTTTTTTTTCTTATTTGGCTTAAGTACTTAATTCTGCAGGTAGCAGTAAATGGGAAAATAAAATGCTGTTCAGATTTAAAATGACAGGACAGGAGTATGTGCAGGGGACTGATAAAATATCTTGAATAGAACTGACCTTTCATGTAGCTGAAAGTTACTGGGGGATTCATCCTCATAATTACCATATAGATTATTTTTATTTCTTTCCTGCAATGAAACATTTCAGAGAGCAGTAGTGCTGATTGAATGAAAATTGAACTTGTTAACATTCTTTTCAGCTTAGCCTGTTGTACATAACAGAAGGTTAGCTTTGATGAATTTCAAAATTCTCTTTGATATCCAAGAAACAGACAGTAACATAATTGTCTCTAGTCTGATATTTTGTATGCCCCCCAAAAGAGAATTTATAAAACACACTGATAATTCACATATTTTTTCTTCGTGCATTATGTTTCATGTTTGGAAGAGCGACGTTTTCTGTTTGATGTTGCTTTGGACTTAATTGCGATAGCACATATTTATAGAGAACACTACTGGTGCTCTGATAATATCAAACATAGTACTAGAAAATTGACAAAGATGGAAGTAAGGGAGCTAAATTTGGGTATGGCAGTCTCTGTACCCGTTAAGGAAAGAGAATGAGAGAGAAAAAAGTCTTACAGAAGGTATGCACACAGAGAAGAAAAGTACCAGCTTTTAAAATATTCACAAAGCTCTTATGTCATAATCCAGACAGACATCATTTTTGATCAGAAAAATAAGAATGTATCAAAATAATACTCCTAAAATTACCAGGCTTATTTTAGAAGTTTTGATTTTCTCGTACAGTCATTTAGTAGGGGTCTAATTCTGAATTATTTTTATTTTCACAAAATAACTTTCATGCCATTTTTGTACTATCCAAAATCTTACGTCAAGAGAAATCGCAGACTTTTCAATTAATACATCGTTTTAGTAATGTAGCTTAATGTGTTACAGATAAAACAGTTATTTCATGGGTCATTAATGTGTTTAATGCATGGAACGTTCTATTAGAACAAGCCCTTATTATTGTTATGGACAGGTTCATTGCCATTGTCAATAGAGGCGGCAGAGCTAAATTCCACAGGACGATTACCATTTAGCCATTGGGGGGACCAACAAGTTCTCATACAAATTGAATGATTAACTCAGTAATGTTTATTTTTGGTCAGGTCATGGTCGAAACGTATTCTTATTGTAAATTAACAATAGAAAAGGCACATCTTACATAAGCAAAATAACTCACTTTGAGTGGAATGGGACCTATCTGTGCCAAGCCCAAAGTATATAATTAAAACCATATTAACTCTAGCAGACATTTGCTGAGCACTTACTAGGTGCTATGTATTGTTCTTAATCATTAGAGACCGATCATTTATCAAACTGAGTTCTCGGTCAGCAGTGTCTCTTCCACGTAATACAAAACTTCGGAGTCTGATGACTGCTTCAAAGAGGCATGCTGTCCAAGGTCCACTTTAATTAACTGTTGCTACACCTGGACAATCGTCTACCCAAAATACCCAAGCCACAGACATTTTACGAGCTGCCTTTTTTGGTAGAGCAAATAACCTTGTACCATACACGGCTTAAAAGAAATATTCTTTATTCTCTGCCTGGAAAGGCCTACTGACCCCGAACGTATGAGTGTTGTCTTAAAGGTTGAGTTAACTTTAGGATCATGTATTAAAGGAGGGGCATGTTCCAAACTTCTACAAAACCCAATTAGCTCTTGTGAAGGGCAACATGTGATTACTTGGTTGATTTATCCCATTCAAGGAAACATGTTATTAAAAAGTTAGGCTATGGTTTATTTCCCTGTATCTTGTTTTTAACATATATACTCTACAGTTATAACCTTCTATAGCATTGGCAGTATTTCCCTGTGGGTTAGGGACAGAAGACACACCATTCTACGTCACTCAGATTCCCAAATAAAACTGGCTTGATGGGTCAAACAGTTTTTAGAGGGATGAGAGTTACTCCTGTACTTTGGCCTCACTTGTCACCCTTAGAAACGGTCTCCTTTGCTTGTTTACGGCCTGTCCTGTCCCCTCATCTGTCTTGTTTGCTACTGTCATCCTCAGGCCTGGAACAGTGTCTGGGCTGGAATACACGAGGCTCTCAATAAATATTATATTTGTGGAATATATGAATGAATGAAAGGATAATGAAAGAATATTTATTTGTTATTAAGAATGTACCTTAATACTAAATAAAAATGGAGGTGGGGAGGAGGTTTAAAGTATCAACAGCTGTAAAAATGGAATTCCTCTTTAAAATTTTAATTTAGGATTGAATAAAATCAACACAGAGCTGACTCCTTGGTAAAACAAAGGAGTTAGAGGGTACATAAGAAAATACCATTGTTTTATGATAAACTCTTGAAATTTTTATTTTGCTAAGAAACTATTAACTTTGGGGAAGACTGGTTTTCACAAAACTTTCATGTGTAGGTATGTTTGATTATAACCCCGAGAGTAGTTATTAAGTAAAAAGTATCTATTTCGGTGCAGAGATTTTGATAAATATAACCTTTAGGGTATGTAGGTCTGTAATTATCATTGATGTATTTGGCACGACTGTGTTTGTTTCAGTTTCTATTTGGGTTAGGAATGCACTTGTTATGCGTAAATGTTGATTGATTGTTTATTTGGAAGTAAAATTTTAACCTCGCTATAGGACATAACTAAATAATTGAGCATAAAATTACTGGATTTCCTATTTGTAGTTTTCTGATATTTATTAATACAAAGCAGTTTTTATTACTGATAATTAATTACTCCATTTCTCAAGAAATATTGATTAAAAAACCACATAGTGAAAATGTATTTAATCGCACTTTCTAATATATTTGGGTTATTTGCTTCTTAATTAGATGTTACCCTTTATTATAAGAATCTGATATTACATTGTTACAGAGAATATTTACTTGTAAATGTAGATGGAAGGTGCATTAAATACATTTGCATGTTAGATTTTTAAAAATCCTTTGTGATAAAATCAACTCAGATGGAAGTAAGCATCATTGAACGGAGTAAAAATATCAATAGATAAAATAGAATAAGGTGTGGTACTTAAAATTTAAAAATCTATTCTAAAGCTTACATCTTAACATTTGTAAAAGAAACAAAAACGCAAAACAGGAGGATGTGTGATTATGTATCACCAAGTATGCATCACAAAGATAAATTCCAGGCATGGGAAGGAAAGGAAAATTCATTCTGAGAGGACTTCATGGAGGGACAGGCCCGGAAAGTAGGAGTGAAAAAGATTTGAATATGTAGAGGAGGGAGAGTTTTCTTGGCTAAAGAAATAAGAGCAAACCATTCCCATCCCCCCAAACCCCACATATTTTATATGAAGTATGGACATGGTAATATAACACGGTGATTTACACAGTAGGGACGTTTTTTCACCTTTCCGTTCTCTTTCAATCTTAAGTCAAGAAGGAAGTCTCAGTTTGGGGCTAATGAGTCTTTCACATCTCTCTTTCATCCTTTTTAAAAAAGAGAGCAGAACTCTGGCTCAGAGCCTTAGGCAGTTCTGCATATTTAGATGGACTGTAATGGAATTATTCAGTATTTCCTTTACTTAGTATTTATCTGGCATTCCATTGATTATGGTGATTCCAGTTTTTAATTTATGCTAGTGATGTAAAGTTTCCTTTTTAATATAAAATTATTCAGATTTAACCATTCACTCAAATGATTAACGTTCAATAATAGACTGGATTTCAGGCAATTTAAGAAAACGGGGGACCTCTACCCCAAATTCACTGTTCCTTGGTTTCCTGTTTTAAAAAAACAAAGGACAAAGAGGCTCTTTCATCAGGTAGAGAGAGAAGCAAGCCTCAGCTGAGCACTCCCCCTACCAAGACATGGACAACCATCAAGGCATTGTTGCGCAAAGGCTTCGTTGAACTGTACTTATAGATAGAAGGCAATGTGCTTCCTGTTAGAAGTCCATGGCCTGCCCATTCTGAATGACCTTTCTGACTGCAAAAACTAATCCTTGAGTACTCTTCAAAACATAAGTTGAGGTGTTAGGCTATATATTTATACTATTTATAATTAAATCCAAGTTGTCCACAATTGATGGATGCCCATGAAGTATGATCAGTTAATACTTTCTTTTTTGAATTTTATTTTATTTATTTTTTGCACAGCAGGTTCTTATTAGTTATCTATTTTATACGTATTAGTGTATACATGTCAATCCCAATCGCCCAATTCATCACACCACAACCCCCAGCCCCTGCCACTTTCCCCCCTTGGTGTCTGTACGTTTGTTCTCTACATCTGTGTCTCTATTTCTGCCCTGCAAACCAGTTCATCTGTACCATTTTTCTAGGTTCCACATATATGCGTTAATATACGATATCCGTTTTTCTCTTTCTGACATACTTCACTCTGTATGACAGTCTCTAGGTCCATCCACATCTCTACAAATGACCCAATTTCGTTCCTTTTTATGGCTGAGAAATATTCCATTGTATATATGTACCACATCTTCTTTATCCGTTCGTCTGTTGATGGGCATTTAGGTTGCTTCCATGACCTGGCTATTGTAAATAGTGCTGCAGTGAACATTGGGGTGCATGTGTCTTTTTGAATTATGGTTTCCCCTGGGTATATGCCCAGTAGTGGGATTGCTGGGTCATAGGGTAATTCTATTTTTAGTTTTTTAAGGAGCCTGCATACTGTTCTCCACAGCGGTTGTATCAATTTACATTCCCACCAACAGTGCAATAGGGTTCCCTTTTCTCCACATCCTCTCCAGTATTTGTTGTTTGTAGATTTTCTGATGATGCCCATTCTAACTGGTGTGAGGTGATACCTCATGGTAGTTTTCATTTACATTTCTCTAATAATTAGTGATGTTGAGCAGCTTTTCATGTGCTTCTTGGCCACCTGCATGTCTTCTTTGGAGAAATGTCTGTTTAGGTCTTCTGCCCATTTTTGGATTGGGTTGTTTGTTTTTTTAATATTGAGCTGAATGAGCTGTTTATATAATTTGGAGATTAATCCTTTGTCCGTTGATAGTATTTTTTTTAAGATTTTTTTTTTTTGATGTGGACCATTTTTAAAGTTTTAATTGAATTTGTTACAATACTGCTTCTGTTTTATGTTTTGGTGTTTTGGCCGCAAAGCATCTGGGATCTTAGCTCCCCGACCAGGGATGGAACCCGCACCCCCTGCACTGGAAGGCAGAGTCGTAACCACTGGACCACCAGGGAAGTCCCCTGATCAGTTAATACTTATTGGAATGAGTAACATCACTGGATAGGTACCAAGCCTTTAAACTTTGAGTGGCATCCTTCTACATCGTGAATAAAATCTAGGATGGATTACAAGGCCTGTTACTTTTGGCCATTACTTGCCTCTCCAGCTTCACAGCGAGCCTCACTTTCCCTGGCCAGTAACGCTGACCTCTCCCTTACTTATCCGTGATGCGCTTCCTTATGCTATGTGACTTTGTACAAGTTCTTCTTCTCTGCATACGATGCTCTTCCCTCTTTTCTAGCTCAGTTAGCTTCTTCTCTTCCTTTACACCTCAGCCCAGTGGGTCACCTCTGCAAGGAAGCATCCCCTGATTTCCCCACCTTGCATGATCTGGCCCATTCCCATCTCTCCGATCCCATTGCATTTCGCTGTTTACCTTGCCTACCCGGCTCCCACCTCTGCGGGTCTCCTTTCCATTTCTCAAGAGTGCCAAGCCCTCTCCCACCTCAGACTTTGCATATGCTCTTCCCTCTGCCGGGAACATACTTTTTCCTCATTTCCTGATTAGCTTCTCCTCATTCTTTAGGTATCAGCTCAAAAGTCATCTTGGAGAGGCCTTTCTTGCTGACTTAATCAAATGTAGCTACCCTCCCCAGAATAATTTTTTTTTGTCTAGCTTATTTTTTTCACAGTATCACAGTTTGAATCTTGTTTATGCACATGTGTTCTGTTTTCACAGACAGAACCTAATCTTTGGACACTCCCTCCTCCCCCCCCTCAAGAAGATGATTTCCATTATATTTGTCTAATAAAGTCATTCTCAAACAGGAAAGGGGGGGATTTTGCCCATCAGGGGACATTTGCCAATGTCTGGAGACATATGGTTGTCACAACCTGTGGGGCAGGGGAGGCTACTGGCACCTAGTGGGTAGAGACCAGAGATGCTGTTAAGCATTTACAATGCTCAAGGTGCATTGTAAACAAAGAATATGATGCGTTCTCCCAACAAAGAATTACCCAGACCAAAATGTCAATACTGCAGAGGTTGAGAAACTCTTATCTAATATTATCAATTAGAAGACAGAGTGAGATAAGAAGAGAGAATGAGTTGTTTCCAAATGATGAACAGTTTAGGAAGTGATACAAGTAAACTCTCCACATGAAACATAATTGTGAAAGGAGTTGAAGAAGCTACCAGCATTCAGTCCTTATTGTTGGATGTGCTAATAGCAATCTCTTATAACCCACTAGTTGCTTTGCCTTTCAGTGATCATTGGTAAATATTTCAAGCCTTAATTTTAATAAGTGAAACGTAATGATTTACAAAAATGCATTAAATTTCTTTTTTTTAATGTACAGTGTGGGGAAATACAGTCTATATCTGTGTAATATCTTTTTTAAATTTTTGTTTATTTATTTTTGGCTGCGTTGGGTCTTGTTGCCGCGCGGGCTTTCTCTAGTTGCGGCAAGCGGGGGCTACTCTTCGTTGGGGTGCATGGGCTTCTCATTGCGGTGGCTTCTCCTGTTGTGGAGCACGGACTCTAGGCACATGGGCTTCAGTGGTTGTGGCATGTGGGCTCAGTAGTTGTGGCTCGCGGGCTCTAGAGTGCAGGCTCAGTAGTTGTGGCACATGGGCTTAGTTGCTTCGCAGCATGTGGGATCTTCCCAGACCAGGGCTTGAACCTGTGTCCCCTGCATTGGTAGGCGGATTCTTAACCACCGTACCACCAGGGAAGTCTCAAAAATGCATTAAATTTCTTAGAGCTATATCCATGGTTATACATTTTCTTCTCATGTCAGTACTACTAGGAAAAATGGTGAACTATTTTGGAGGAGTATATATAAATTATTCTTGCTTACACTTTGTTATAGTAAATTCATCAGTCCCTTCTAAATTAGAGTCATGTTTAAAAGAATCATATGGTAATTTTCTAGTTTTCAAAGATATCTGGCCTGGCACATAGTAAGTGCTCAATAAACACTTTTCAACTGAGCTGACATCTTTTTCTTTTTAGGTAGAAATCCTAAGATCCAAGGAAGTGTCTTTTAAAGGTTACCTTTTTTTTTAAATAGAAAATGATTGGAGATTTTCAGGATCGTCAGCTTCCCCAAGGAAGTTGTTAATAATTGGTGGCCCTAAAGGAACTTGACTCTCTAAAGAGATAACTTTCACCATTAATCTTATACTGTAATCCTTACATATAGGAAGTTATTATTGGAGAGCTGTGTACCGTGGTAAATGCTAGCACAATTTGATGCATTGATTATGTGGTTCAGAGGTTACTTGACAATATTTTAACGGTCCTTGGTGTATGGTCCTGTGGGAGATTAGAAAAGGTGCGCCAGCATTTTTTGGATCTGAAGACCATGTAGATGGCTCTAAGTTTTGGCAAGACCTTAGCCCCACCACCAGTATGGTTCAGGAGTGGTTTTCACACTGTCCCTGCTTCAGGAAAACCCATTTTTTCTTGGTGAAATGTTGTGAGGAATCTCAATTTATAAAGCAAACGAAAACTGAGTTGCTTTTTTTAAAGGGGGATGGATGGTGGCAGTGCAGAACTCAGAGCCCCATTCTTCTCTCTTTCCGCCAGTACGTGCTTCCACTGTAGTGGCACCATGGCTCCCTAGAGCACAGTTTCTCCATCAAGCAGTCACCAGCTAGCTCAGTAGCCTAGGGAATCACTCTTAGCCAAGAATAGGTATAATAGTATCTAATTCAGAAAGTTAGAGGATTGAATTGGAAAATGCATATTAAGCTTAGCACAAATCCTGGCCCCAAGTAAATATACAGTCAATGTTCCTTGTTTGTGAACCTTGGCTGTTTGTCAACAGGAACTCTCAGGCAACCAGGTCCATCATAAAGGCATAAATTGCAGGTGGAATTCAGGAAGAGCTGATAAAGCCAAGAAAACTAACTCCTTGGCCTTCTGTGTGACCATGAGATTCCTCTGAAATACTGTAGGTCTGGGATGCATCAGTCAAGTACCTATACGTGCTGATGTTCATGGGCATAGAAGTAAAGAAAACAAAGTGACTCCTCAGTTAATGAGAAAACTGTGTAAGTCGTATCCTCATATTTCATGGCCATGCCAGTTAACTAATTTATTATTATTCAGTCAGAATTAAAATACTCTAGAGTGGCCTGTAGATATTTTAAAATACTTAGATTTAAAGAAGTCTGAAAGGACTTTTAAAAAGCCTTCTGAAAGATGTATTTGGAGACTAAAATTAAGAATAAGATAGCTTAAGCTCATGCAGCTCAATATCAAAAATAACCCAAAAACCCAATCCAAAGATGGGCAGAAGACCTAAATAGACATTTCTCCAAAGAAGACATGCAGACTGCCAACAAACACATGAAAGGATGCTCAACATCACTGATCATTAGAGAAATGCAAATCAAAGCTACAATGAGGTATCACCTCACACCAGTCAGAATGGCCATCATCAAAAAAATCTACAAACAATAAATGCTGGAGAGGGTGTGGAGAAAAGAGAACCCTCTTGCACTGTTGGTGGGAATGTAAATTGATATAGCCACTATGGAGAACAGTGTGGAGGTTCCTTAAAAAACTAAAAATAGAACTGCCATACGACCCAGCAATCCCACTACTGGGCATATACCCTGAGAAAACCATAATTCAAAAAGAGTCATGTACCAAAATGTTCATTGCAGCTCTATTTACAATAGCCAGGACATGGATGCAACCTAAGTGTCCATCGACAGATGAATGGATAAAGAAGATGTGGCAAATATCTACAATGGAATATTACTCAGCCATAAAAAGAAAAGAAATTGAGTTATTTGTAGTGAGGTGGATGGACCTAAAGCCTGTCATACAGAGTGAAGTAAGTCAGAAAGAGAAAAACAAATACCATATGCTAACACATATACATGGAATCTAAAAAAAGAAAAAAAAATGGTTCTGAAGAACCTAGGGACAGGTCAGGAATAAAGACGCAGATGTAGAGAATGGACTTGAGGATACGGGGAGTGGGAAGGGTAAGCTGGGATGAAGTGAGAGTGCCATGGACATATATACACTACCAAATGTAAAATAGATAGCTAGTGGGAAGCAGCCGCATAGCACAGGGAGATCAGCTCGGTGCTTTGTGACCACCTAGAGGGGTGGGATAGGGAGGGTGGGAGGGAGATGCAAGAGGGGGGGATATGGGGATATAGGTATACGTATAGCTGATTCACTTTGTTATACAGCAGTAACTAACACACCCTTGTAAAGCAATTATAATCCAATAAAGATGTTAAAAAACAATAAAAAGAAAAGAATAAGATAGCTTAAATCCCAGGAATCGGGGGCTGGAAGTGACGTAAGCAAGAAATGGTGGAACTTTAAAAGAATGCGGAAGAGTGGACAGTCAGCTCAGATTTTTGAAGAGAAATAGCTAAATGTGTGAAGAATGCTAATAAAAAGAAATTAGGACAAACTGATAGCGTAAAATCCACTTTTGCCATACAAGTCTGCAGAAGGATGCCTGCCCGGAGAAGGTAATATTTTAGGAGTAGTGGAAGAGGATATTGTCAGTGAGACAAAGAAGAGTTGGGGTTCTTCTGATATGAGTGACACATTTCTCCAGGATTCCACAGGAATTTGATAACTCAGAATCATTAAAGAGTGGAAAATTTATATGTTTAATATTAAACCCTAGCAATTAGCTACAGACTTTTTTAACTACTTGTGTCTCTTCTTTTTAGTTTTTCCTAACTAGAGTGTTTTAGTTTTTGCTTCTTTTGTTTTGTTAAATGGAAAAAGTTAAGATGCTTCCCTCCTTGCCCCTCCAATCCAATCCGATATAATGTAACCATTGTTTATACACTTTTTTTTTAAACAAAAAGGGTCTGTACTCTTTTGCAACTTGCTTTTTCACTTGCTATATCTTGCATATCACTCTAGATTAGTGGTTTTCTAGAACTGGGAGCAGTTTTGCCCTCCAGGGGGCAATGTCTGGAGACATTTTTGATTGTCATGACTGGTGAGGGGAGGGAGGTTGCTACTGGCATCTAGTAGGTGGAGGCCAAGGTTACTGTTAACACCCTGCAATGCAAAGGACAGCTCCCACAGCAAAGAATTATCTGGTCCAAAATGTCATTAGAGCCAAAATTGAGAATCATTTCTCTAGGTCAATACACATAAATCTAACTCATTATTTTAAAAAGCTTCATAATACTTTGTAGTATGGTCGATCATGATTGATTCAACTAGTTTCCTACTGATAGCTCTGGCTTCTTATTTAGTGGCATTATAATATTTAATATCAAGAAATCAAACGCTCCAAGTTACAATTCATTTGTTTCTTTAAAGAGCAAAATAAGCCTTATCAGAAAGATTCAAAAGAGGAATTCATAGGCTTGCGTATAAAATTAGATTCTGGGTCACTGTGAGTCAGGAGAATTTGGTTTCAAGAAAATCACAGACTCACTCTAAATGACAAGTCTTAAAGTAAGTCATTTGAAAAGCATGTCTTCATTTTTTGATTCTTTGGAATTAAAAGAAGAAGAAGCAGCAACTCTAAAGCCTTTTACATGACTGCCCAATACAGAGAAGGCTACATTTGAAGTGACAGCAGTAACTCTCAGAGAAGCTAATTCTGATTGTCTTTACCTCCTCCTTATACATATTTTTAAAAATTCATTAGTACATTAAATCAGATGGGTTGAACAGAAGAAAACAAAGCAGGTTTAAGATGAAAAACGTGATATCCAATCCTGAGGACATGGAATGACTTCCAAATGTCATTGACAATGTAATTCAGAATTGGAATGACCCTCTGGTTAACCACAGAGGGTTTTACAGAGAGGGTGCCCTGAAGCAAACAGATGCTTGCTCGGTGCTTCTCTAGCCCATCCTCTCTATATGGCATATGCATGCCTGGGAGGATAAAATAGAGAACTGATTCTCCCCTTTTGCAGAGCTGGGGAAAGGATAGTAGAACCAGAACTGTGCAGGAGAAGGATGGCAAACCAACTGGTGAGCCTGAAAGGGTTAGACCTCTGTTTCCACCCTTTCCTTGTCATCAGTTTCCTCAGTATGAAGCAAGAGGTGGCTGTTTCTCTTCCCTTTGCTGGTAGTGTTTTGTTATCACTTAGTTAAGTCATCCAGTGATAGTTCTCTGGTGCATAACTAGACAATTAATAGCTATCCTGAGATAAGTCAGATCTATCAAAATTACAAGTCAAACCTATCTAAGGAACTGCTGACATTATAAGTTCATTGTTTTTTTTTTAATTGAGGTATAATTGACATCTAATATTATATTAGTTTCAGGTGTACAATGTAATGATCGGATATTTGTATATATTGCGAAATTATCACCACAGTAAGTCTAGTTAACATTTGTCATCATACAGTTACAAAAAAGGTGTTTTTTTTTATTGCGAAGAGGACTTTTATGATCTGCTTTCTTAGCAGCTTTCCAATATGCAATACAGTCCCGTGACCTACAGCCACCACGCTGTGTATTACATCCTTATGATGGACTTAGTTTGTAACTGACAGTTGGTACCTTTGGATCCCCTTTCCCCATTTCGTTCCCAACCCCTGTAAGCTCATTGATGTTTGGGAAAACTAAGAATTCCCCCCCTTGCTGTTGCCCCTTTAGGATCAGAGCCACACCCAAGTTTCACAATACCGTCAGGATCCCTCCCTGATCATGAGGTCCATCATCCACATGACGGATGCTGCTCGCTCTGGGATCATGCCTCCTGCCCAGCTCACCACCATCAACCAGTCTCAGCTCAGCGCCCAGTTGGGGTTGAATTTGGGAGGTGCCAGTGTGCCCCACACGTCTCCTTCACCTCCAGCGAGCAAATCGGCGACTCCCTCCCCTTCTAGCTCCATCAATGAAGAGGATGCTGATGAATCCAACAGAGTGAGTTAATTGCCTTTAGTATATAACCTACCAGAGAACTGGGAATCACCCCATGCGCGTGTCTTTGAATTTCATTCACAGTAGTACCTTCTTTTGCTTCATGGATTTGGAGTAGCATTTGAATTTATGGTGGTTTAATTTTTTTTCTTCACTCTTTTATATTTACTTATTTTCTGTGGAAAGTGTATTCAACTGAAAATTGGAAGATCTGGCTTCTCCTGTTAGTTGTAAGGCATTGAGTAAGTCGCTTAACTCTTGTAGGCTTAATTTTCCTAAATCAGCAAAAGGGAAGGCTTGCACTAGACTTTCCAGAAGTTCTGAACGGCTCTGGTTCTAAGTTAATGTCCAGGTAGGCAAGTTTCATCTGGTTAGTTGGCTGAACTGCCGGCCCATTGGACAGTCTTGCACCTTTGATGAGGTTTATCACGTAGTGAGTTCCAATCGTTTTACATCTTTGCTTTTGTCAGGGAAATGACACGTGATTCAAATACGCACAGTGTGAAGTAAAAACTTAGTTGCAGGTACGACTTTTCTGAATGCCTAGAAAAGTATTCTGTTTCACTGAACTTGCTTGTAGGTACACAATCACTCGTTCCTCATTTATGAATTATGTGTGGTACACTTACTCTGTGCTTGGCGTTTTACTGTGTTCTGGTGATACAAAGATTTCTAAGAGAGTTATTGCCCCTGGGACTTCCCGCTGGGAACAAATAGCAATGTTTAAAACTAGCCCCAGATGTGATTAGAGGTATAATTGATGTATTTGGTGTGCTGAGATGGTCATCGATTCTGCCCAGGAGAGTGATTCGAGGAAGCCTTTATTGAGAAGGTGATGTTTGAATTAGCTCTAAGAGGATACATAAAAGTTTGTGAGGCAGAAGACAGAGGCCAGCATTCTGGTAGAAAGAGCAATGAAATTACATGTCCATTTATGGGTATCATGAGCAGTGTGACATGGGGGAAGAAAGAAATGAGTTGAAGAAAGAAATGGCTGAAATGTGGTAGCCTTTCCCCCGTTGGTAGTTGAGAGCTGATTAATTATTTGCATAGAGGAATGGCATAAGCAAATTTATGCTTTAGAAAGATAACTTGGGCTGTATATAGAATGTGTTATAAAGAGAGGGACCAGAGAGAAGGAACTCAATTAAAACGTCCTTTTGTTATGAAGTGTTTGCTTTTATTTTAGCAAAGGAAGGCATGGACAGGAGGTACCAGTTTAGTGAGACATTCAAGAGAAAGAATCATCTATTAAGGTTTGGTGATCCCCTGGAATTTGAAGGAATAAAAGATACACTGGGTTTTAGTTTGAGAGCCAGCGTAGCTATCAGTAAATGGAGAGGCTCAACCTAGGAAGAGAGGAGTGTTATTTTTTTTCCCCACGGGGAAGATGAGAGTTTGACATGGTAGGGGTTGAATTTGAGTTGCTTCCATGTGAGTCTAGAACTCAGTCTGTTGGAGATGGAGCTATAGATTTGGGGACCATCTGCACGTAGATGTGAGCACATAGAAGTAATCAGGATTTCTCAGAGTGCACAAGGAGCGAGACAAGGCCAGAACATTGAGCATCACTTATTTTTACCTTGAGCATCATTTACGTTTAAATAGAGATGGAAGAAGAGGAGCTAGAAAAGATTGTGGGTGATGAAAAGAGGAGGGAGGTTAGCTGAAGAGAGGAGAAATGTTGCAGGGATTTTAAGAAAGAGGACTTGGTCTATCCCATTATGTTAACTCCCCACTGGACACAAGGTGGGGAAATGCACTTAGCAGTCTGTGTTCACACTCACAAGGACTTCAGTGGGATGAAGTGGAAAGTAATAAAGAAACTCAAGGGATGTGTATAAGATACAGCTGAGTTATAACTGGCTATTACACAATTCAAATGGAGTCCTTTCATTTGTCTCACATTTCTACTGATCTTAATAATTACCTCTGTATCAATCTGAAATTGTCACCTCTAAAGAGAGCCTTTCATGTGACTCTTAGCTTGTTCCATTTTAAGCCAGGGTCTAGGTTTTGTGTAAAGACAAGGAATCCAGTATATCTCTTAAGCAACTTAGCTGAAAAAGGAAGATTAACGTTATTGTTGATTATGTCTTTTGGGTAAAGCTATTTCTCCATTTTTTCACAGCCCTTTGAGTCAACTATGCAAAAGTTTCTTTGGGAGAATTAATTCTGAGCTTTTATTTACACTGTGAGGTTCTTCATTTTGGGTTTATTCTTAAAAGCTAATGATGATTAAGGCAAGTCATGGTTGTCCAAGAAAGACGTCAAAGGTTGTCAACACTTGAATGTTGTTTCACAAAGAATGAAATAGAACTCTTCTTATTTAGAAAAAGCTTTACTGGAAATAACTTTCATCTTGCCATTGGTCAGGGTACTGTTGGCGGAAACAGTGCCAAATTCTCTTCCAAGAAAAGAATAGAGTTGTTTGACTCAGAAAAATCTGTGTATATATTTTTTTTCATGTGGCTTACGTAATATTTTTTCATTGAAGGAAAACTTGGCTCCAATTGAAGCTCTAACTGAACAGACATCTGACTCCTTGCAAGTTCAGATTCATTAACTAGATTAAACAAGTTGCACTTATTCTGAGGATTTAGAAAAAAGACTATGAGGTCTACAGAATTTTATTGAATTAATCGTGTGAGTTATGAAAGATGGCATTTTGGAGGAGAGGTGAGATCTAGCTTAACACCTACTGAGTGCATAAACTACTGGTATAAAGTATGGGTGTGGTTATCACTCAGTACAAACAACAGGCCCACCAACAAGTAGGCTCTTGGTTTCCTAACACCTTGAGGGTTCAGAGCTCTCAAAGAAAAGTTACTTATCCGTTTCCTCCCTAAGAATGCTAGTAATTGGATTAAGTTCCCAATGACCCTCTTTCAGAAAGTAATGATACTCTTGGAAAATTTGAATTAAGATTCAAGACTCAAGGCCATTAAAAGCCAATCTGTTACTACTTGAATCTATCTCTGTTGATCTTGCCCAAGGCTGGCTTTTAAAACAGATTCTGTCAAACACTTCAGCATTCTTGATGAAGTTAACGGCAAAATTATCTCCAATATAGTCATATCATAATCTAGGGGGAGATAAAACAAGGTTGATAAATCATTTCCCCTGCTTCTCTGATGAGTATGTTATATGACTGTTGAAATTAGATGATGGTAGCAGGTGAGTACTGGAGCTCAGTGGTATATAAATGTGGGGAACTGTACCCATATCATCTCTATGGTTTCAGTTTCAGAGTTCATTGTGAATATGTGTGAGCGTCTCTAGGCCAGTATTCTTGTGGGCAGGGTTACTTACTATATGTAATAATAAACATCGCCTTATTAGTCTTCTTTTTAGCCTTGGTGATTTTAAGTATCTACTGTTGCTGCTCTTTCACAGGTTTTTAATTTTATGAAGAGTATCCATTTCCTTTCTAGCTCTACTTAGAGTTTTGACATTTTTACATTTCTTGTTATCCTATTCTTCAGGACGTTTTTATTGTTTTAGAAAATAAAAGTGACCTTTCCCTTATTGTGCAAGCTTAGGGATTAGAGCTAATTTCCATTTGAGTTTCCGGAGACCATTAGCAAAGTAATATTCTGGTAAAATAAAAGACCAAGCCTCAAAAAAATCAATTCAGACCGATCATACATATGGTATGCCTCTATGGCTAAGGGACCTGATATAAAATATCTGAATATGATCAACATCCTGAATAGTATTTAGGTTTACTTCTAAAACCTTTGAAAATGTAAAATATTTTGTTTATGGGTACATGTGTAGCCCATATATATATATATGGCATTACTCGGTACAGAGCGTTCTGTTTTTCATTATTCATAATTGCTATTTAGAACATATGTTGCGAATGTATTGAAGATACTTCTGGGTCTCATTAATCAATGTTCTAAATGCTAATCTCTGCTGTCCAGTTAACTCTAAGCAAACTTACCCCTCCCCCACACTTGGTGGTGATTCATCTGTTGATGTTTAACAAAACTTTAAAAGAACGATTGGGGACCTGAGTAAGTCTTTCTGCATTGTCTGCAAGTACATTCTAGGCAGTGAATTTTCTTCCTGCTTTGCAGGCCATTGGAGAGAAAAGAGCTGCTCCAGATTCTGGCAAGAAGCCCAAGACTCCAAAGAAAAAGAAAAAGAAAGATCCCAATGAGCCACAGAAGCCAGTGTCAGCATATGCCCTGTTTTTCAGAGACACACAGGCTGCAATTAAAGGTCAAAACCCTAATGCAACCTTTGGAGAGGTCTCAAAAATCGTAGCATCTATGTGGGACAGCCTTGGAGAAGAACAAAAGCAGGTGAGGCAAAGGTCCATCATGGTCATTGCAAGATTATTCTTTACACCTTTTCTGAGTGAATACATCCACTTAATATGATTGCTTCTCATGAAAGCCTGTCTAAGCTATGGAATTAAAAAACACAAACACATAAATCCAAACCACTCTGCAGTTATATGGATTTCTCAGTTCCCTTAAGGGTGTGTGTTCAGAACCCATCCAGAAGAGAGTTGGAGGAGATCCAGGCAGTATCCTGCAAGCATAAACTTTTGATGATAATCTTTTCATTTTAAATAATGTGGAATTTTCCCCCCTTTGTTAAAAAAAGGCACTACAAAGGGATTAGGTCCATCCTGCTTGCCTTTTTTTTGATCATCTTTCTGAACTCTTGTGCTCTCCTGGGGGGTTTCCAAACTTTGAAGCTGACTCTGCGTGTCTCATTATTGTCATCGGGCATTTGAAATTTTATTCCAAGTTCATTTGAAAGCGTGGCTGTATGAGAGGCATTGAGAGATTAGCCATGCTGGTGGGAGACACTTCCTTAAGGTCCAGCTTCCCATCTTCCCCCGTGCAAGTCCTCCACACAAATGGAGAGAAGAATGGTTTCCTTGGGGCTCAGTCCTCCCCTGGCTCCTTGCATGAAGCTCCAGTGACCATTCATGGGCGTTGATTTTCCATATCCTCACAAGAATAGACCCCTATTAGTAATAAACCAGAATAATTGTTTCAGGAATAAGGAGTGGAAAACCCTTGATTTTCTTTTTCTTTCTTTCTTTCTTCCTTCCTTCCTTCCTTCCTTCCTCCCTTCCTTCCTCCCTCCCTCCCTCCCTTCCTCCCTCCCTCCCTCCCTCCCTCTCTCTCTCTCTTTCTCTCTCTCTCTCTCTCTCTCTCTCTTTCTTTCTTTCTTTCTTCCTTCCTCCTCATCCCTACCAACTGGTTACCTTGGGATGGTGCAGCTGTAGAATCTGCCTGTTTGTTGGCACTGAGCTTCATGCTCTATGCGGCAGACTGATTTTCTACCCTAGAAATGTAATCCTAAGGGGGCTGGCAAACTGCTGCATCTAACTTTTAAATTCTGGAGAAAAGGATAGTTGCACTTTGGTGTAACAGCCAGCCATCAGACACCACAGTTTAAGAAAAGGAAGCCCAAATGAGGTTTAATATACTGGAATATATTTATGTAACTCACTGGTCTCACTAATGGAAATCTTTCATCTTTCACTATCTCTGATTTTTCTTGTTTTTTCTCCAAAAGAAAACCCAGGTTGAAAGGCCTCCATCTTATCTCTTCTGTCTTCACACACTTTCCCTATTATTGTTGGTTTTTCATCCTCTGGTTTGTTTCAGCTTAGAAATGGGTGTGAGGGAAAGAAGACATGGATGGAGAAGTTCCTTAACTTTCTATAATTTAAACCATTTGCCGCGAATTTCATCCTTGTTACCTTATTTACTGCCCGAACAGAAGGCCCTTAGCTGTTACTCTCATGAATTCTATGCTGCAACCGGAAATCTTTTTCTGTTTGCCGTAGTAAACGTCAGAGTTGTGCCCCAGTGGGGGTGGCAGGGTTTCATTTTGTTTTAATATCTGTGTGTGTGTTTCTACATTTAAAAATCAAAGCCAGGGAGACCAACTTTTTATGTGAGTTCTGTTGCGACGTAATTTGCCCAGCAGTTATTTTATGGCTGAGAATGTGTGTGCTAAAGGTGATGCTAATTGTGGTCTTTTAATAGGTCTATAAAAGGAAAACGGAAGCCGCCAAAAAAGAATACCTGAAGGCCCTGGCTGCATATAGGGCCAGCCTCGTTTCTAAGGTAAACCCAGACAGGGGCGGCCAGTCTCTGAGAGAGTTAGGAGCCCTGGAGCATTGAAATCATAAATGCAACTCCTCTTCGAGTTGATTAAAAAAAAAAAAACATCTCGAACAACTCATAAACTTATTTGTTCCCATTAGAGATCACCCCAAGGATGGCATGGAAAATAAGTGTTCATTCAAGCTGATGAATCCAAATTGTTTCCAGGAGTCACTGATCTCTATATATGTATGTTGAAGCTATTTAGACAGATTTCAAACAGCCCCTTTCTTCCCATCGGGGACTGAGATCTGTGTTAATGTCCTCTATTTAAACTGAGAAGTATGTTAGGCATTTTTGGACATCAGATTATAAATTCTTCAATGGTTGCATTGTAGAGGATATAATATAATAGAGGATGTTGCGTTTTTGACCAAACTGTTCCACATCATATAAATACATAAGCCTCATGATTATTTAAAATAAAATTATACTCCAAGTACTTTAAAAAAGACATGTATACATGTATTATACATAGAATATACACTGGGCCCTGATGTATTATAAAATGCAACAGTAGTCCAAAGCAAATGTCACTCTGGATTACTATTACCTTGATCCAAAAGAAGCATGAGCTGTTACCTTATATTTTTAACATTTAATTAACTTTGTCCTTAGCCTTTCTAGAATTTAGAGAGGCTTTGGGGAGGATAATGTGAACTAATGTTTTTGCTCCTGATGTATTTCCCCTGGCAAGCAGAGATTCCATTTCATTGTCATTGTTGATGCCTCAGAGTACCACATAGGGCCTCAGGGCATGGTCAGTGTTGCCGGCAGAGCCATTTAAAAAGGGTTTAGCCCTCTTTTCTCGTCTTCACCGGAATTGTAAGATCCACCGTTGCCAGCTGCTCAGAACCAGATCAAGAGAGGTACTCCCATACCTCGTAGGTATAGCTCTTAGGACTCTTCCCACCTCATTAGAAAGAGAAAACATTCATCAGGTCCATAGCAAAAGTTTTTTCTGAGACTCTGGAAGGTGCACATTGAGAGATATACCTATTCTGGATGGGGATTTGCACATTGGTAGAATGTGTGGGCCACAGATGTTAAGAATTGAGGTGTACTTGATGGCTAATTAGACAGTGACATGAATAGAGTAACAATGTGCATGTACTTCTTGCGTGGATCGTTTATTCATTCATTTACCTAGAAGCAGGTGTAGGTGATCTTTGTGCATTAGAGCATGAATAATTGATCATACATGGATTTAAGCCAAGAGCCAGTAACTCAAAAGGCGTTCTGGAAATAGCATCCATGATTGGGCTGATCAGGTCTGTGACCGACTTAGAAGGGATAACTTAAACGTTTTACACTGGATACTAAAATCCGATTCGGAAATGTTTCCAAATGGATTGATTGATTACATTGATTCTAAAAAACTATTCAATAGGATGGAATCTAAAAAGAATAAATCCAGATTGTTTGGGGGAGGGGTGTTTTTGTTTTGTTTTTTTCATTAGGTAAGTGCAGTTGAGAGCACCCTAAATTTATAGTCAGAGACATGACAGGCAACTAAAATAGTCCTTGAGGTCTAAATTTAGAATAATTTCAACCTGAACCCAAAGTGTGAAATAGCTGCTAATATGGTGATGTCACGGGAAGCAGCATCTGACTGTACAGCTTATTGATTAGATCACATCTAAAGAATTGGTTCCCAGTGGTTGACCAATTGAAGGCCCTCCAGCAGGCTGCCTCCATGATGGTAAGGACCGAAAATCCAATAATACTTAAATGATTGAAAGAATCATGGAAGCAAAGATTTGGGGGAGTATGATTTTGGTCCTCAAATATAAGAGCCATCATGGAAGGGAAGCCTAAGCTTGATCTCTGTGCCCTGGATGGAAGAACTCATCCAAGGAGTGAGGTTACAAGTGAGCGAGATTTCAGCCTCAACATTAGAAATAATAAACATCACATGTGCATTTAACTTAAGTCTCTACAATCAGAGCCTGGGACTTTCCCTTAAGGTGTGACCCTACTCTCACTTTTTTTTTTTTTTGCGGTACATGGGCCTCTCACCGTTGTGGCCCCTCCCGTTGCGGAGCACAGGCTCCGGACGCGCAGGCTCAGCGGCCATGGCTCACGGGCCCAGCCGCTCCGCAGCATGTGGGATCCTCCCGGACCAGGGCACGAACCCGTGTCCCCTGCATCGGCAGGCGGACTCTCAACCACTGCGCCACCAGGGAAGCCCTACTCTCACTTTTAATCTTCACAACAACCAACAAAATTAATAGAAGCTTAATATTCAACCATGAGGGAGTAGACCCGGCAGACGAGCAGGAGCTCTTCACAGCCATCCACCCTTTTCCATTCTGCACTAGGGAAGCATCTCATAGGCATAATGGTGTGATTGCCAGGTGTTTAAATATAGACTTTTCTTGTAGTTTCTTCCTTAAGACTGGCTTGGCAATTTTTTCATATTAGAGTATATAAAAATAATGTTCATGTTTATATGTAGAAGACTGTGTGTATTCTACTTTGTGGGTGATTTAATGGTTGTTTTTAAAGATAATTATGAGTATTTGCAGGTTTCTTCTTACCCAAAGGCTTCAGAACACGACCCTCCAGTAATATGCAGCGCCCCCTGAGCTTTTGTACAAAACCAGAGAACTGTCCACCGATGGACGGAGCTTTACACTGATCAGGTGTTCAAACAGAAGCCATCGGCCATGGCTTTTCCTACCTTGAGTGATTCTCCATGTAAGGTCACTCCTCAGGTTTCTTCTAATAGTAGATTTTATAAATGTGAGTAGTAAAAATCTAGAAATAAATATTCAGAATCATTAAAGAGAGTGGATGGCAGCTTGATGCCACCAAGGTTCCCCCCATACACAACCCCCTACAAAAAAACCAAATTTTATGAAGAATAAGAGGAAAAAATAGTCTTTAAGAGGAATTATTCCAATCCCAGTTGCATTTAAAATAATTTATTTTTGTGGAGGTAATTATGTGTTTTTAGTACAAAATATATTAGGCAGTTTCTCTCCATGTTGAGCCCCAGGTCATTTGTTTATCTTATAACAGGTTATGCAGTCACATGAGTGCTGAACTTTCTCCCTTTATGTATGACTCCTTTGCTAAATTTTGGAAATCTTTGAAAATATTTGGTAAACTAAAAATATTTCTAAAGTTGTAAAGTACTTCAATTTAGTGTCTCTAAAGAATTCAGTTATGTTTTTCTTATACTCAAGTGAGCACTGTTATAAATAATCATGGCTTTGATTATTATATACAGGGCTTTGAAGTTTTCTGGTAACAGTTGTTTTCTGGTACTAGTAATTGTTAATTAATGAAAATAGCTAACATTTACGAAGTGCTTTTTGTAGGCCGGGCACTGTTCTAAATGCTTAATAAATATGAGTTAGTTTAATTCTCACAACCTCTATACAAGGTGAATACCATATAACACTATTTTATAGATGAGGAAACTGAGGAACAGATGAGTGAATTAACTTGCCCCAAGCCACAAAGTTGTTGAGTAGTAGAGCTAGATTTGAACTCAGGCAGTCTATACTCTGTTGTCTTTCAAAATGGTTCTTGCTGGTGACATTAGTTCAGACTTAAATGCTAAAGAATTGTTACTCTTAAATATATGTATCAGTCACCTTTTACTACAATAGTGCTGTGTAACAACCAGCCCCAAGCCCAATGACTTGAAAAGCATTTATCCCAGAAAGTGCCAGTTAACTAGCTGGGTCTTTAAATCTCAACCAAGACTCGGCAGGATCAGCTAGTCCTGCTCGTCTGTGTGCAGTCAGCCTCAGGGGGTTGGTGCTGGACTCATACACCTATGTGGCAGTTGGCTGGCAGTGAGCTGGCTCTTGAGTGGGTAACTGGGCCACATGACTGTCATCACAAGGTGGTAGGTTCTGACAGACACAGACAGACAGACTTTGAAGCCTCACTTCCATCACATTCTGTTGACCAGAGCAAAGGTGCCAGGCCAGCCCAGATTCAAAGGGTGGGGGGTGTCACTCCACCTCTGGAAGGAGCTTTAAAGTCACATGACAAAGTGCTTGGGTTCAGGGAAGCATGAATCATGGTGGCCATTTCTGACATCAATTTACAATACTAAAAATACCCCAACCTTCTCCCCCCAAATGCAGGCTGCTGCCGAGTCAGCAGAAGCCCAGACCATTCGTTCTGTTCAGCAGACCCTGGCGTCCACCAATTTGACCTCCTCCCTCCTTCTCAGCCCTCCGCTGTCTCAGCACGGAACAGTGTCGGCCTCCCCTCAGACTCTCCAACAATCGCTCCCTAGGTCAATCGCTCCCAAACCCTTAACCATGAGACTCCCCATGAACCAGATCGTCACTTCGGTCACCATTGCAGCCAACATGCCATCGAACATTGGGGCTCCGCTGATCAGCTCCATGGTGGGCTCGGCGTCCTCCACCCAAGTGAGCCCTTCAGTGCAGACCCAGCAGCACCAGATGCAGCTGCAGCAGCAGCAGCAGCAGCAGCAACAACAGATGCAACAGATGCAGCAGCAGCAGCTCCAGCAGCACCAGATGCAGCAGCAGCTCCAGCAGCAGATGCAGCAGCAGCATTTTCAGCACCACATGCAGCAGCACCTGCAGCAGCAGCAGCACCTGCAGCAGCAAATCAACCAGCAGCAGCTGCAGCAGCTGCAGCAGCATCTCCAGCTGCAGCAGCTGCAGCACATGCAGCACCAGTCCCAGCCTTCTCCCCGGCAGCACTCCCCCGTCGCCTCCCAGATGACGTCCCCCGTCCCCGCCATCGGGAGCCCCCAGCCAGCCTCTCAGCAGCACCAGTCACAGATACAGTCTCAGACACAGACTCAAGTATTATCGCAGGTCAGTATTTTCTGAAGACGCACGTGGCAGGCGGATTTGCGCGTCTGGAGGAGAGTGGCGTCCGAGAGTAAACCATGTGCGGCTGCAACTCGTGAGTCGGTGTTGGTTATGCAGAAATGTGTAAAAGATCACGCGGTCCTCTCAAGTGTCTATTAGATAGGCAATAAGAACTACAGTGTAGCTGAAAATCATCTTCTAGCTGACTCTAAACCACTTTGTTTTTAAACAAGAAAAGCTGTGCTCTTTTATGTGATGCCTTTTTTTATTTATTCAGGCTCTACCTACAATATGTGAATCAAACCGTTTAATGAATCCTGGGACATACTGATGATTATAATAAACTGGCCTCTCTGAGTCATAGCAAATGGCCTTATTTCTCCCGAAGTGAAGAAACAACACTTCAAGGCGATTGGAACTTCCGAAGCCCTAAAACTAAAAAGCACAGTCGTAACTACCTGAAATACGAAAATCCAGTTTCATACAAACATTTGTATGACGTCAATCGTTGATGGCATTTTTTTTGTCATGAAAAACATAATGTAAATCACAGACTTTTGCCAAAGCTCTTATTTTTTTTCCTTAAATCTCTCCAGAAAAAAAAAAAAAAGCAAGTGATTAGTTTCAATTATTGACTCCTTTTCACTTTTTACCCATGACTTCTCCAAATCAAACCACAGTATATGTTGTAACAATATCTATGACCACTGTTAGCCCATTATATTCATTCCAATTAGAAGAAAAGAATGTGAATATTATATTCTGTGTTTTGAGTGACAAGTTTCGAAAATGAAAAACACTGTATTTTTAAAAGGGAAATGCACTTAAATGGAGACAGTTATTACAAAAGTTAAGATTTAAAAAAAAAAAAGAGCAAGAGTTTTTATTATGATGTAATACCGGTAGAATATTTAAAAGGCGCACCGCATCTGAATAATCAATGTAAATATTTTCTTTCAAAGTTGTAAGTTTTCATATCATGTGTTGTAAAGTTTTCATAAACAAGGCTTTAACGTAAACACTGGTGACATAAACCATTCATTGCTACGTTGCTTATTGTGTTTTTATGCTGTTTTATACTTTTTTATGAGTTATGATAGCAGCAATTAAGTTGTTTGTATTTTGCTTAACTAAAACAAAAATGCTTTTATCTTGCTATAGAATAAACACATTTCAGTAAAAACTGCAGACTGTATTTTGATGCAACAACCAGGCAACTACTGTTCACTTTTCAAAATAAAATATGTCAAATTTCACTTTTGGTTCCTTGAATATGTAGAAGATGGGGGGAATAGGTCCCATACCAACCTGTGTTTGAGCCCAAGCATCTTCTTCCATTTTCAACTGGAAATAAGAGATTCATAGCCAAGAATGTGGATTGCATGGCCCCAAACCAGAGCCTGTAAAAAAAACAAATAGACCGTTAGAAATGGAACCATTAGTGGAATTCCCTGGCGGCCCAGTGGTTAGGACTCCTCACTTTCACTGCCGAGGGCGCAGGTTCGATCCCTCGTCGGGGAACTAAGATCCCGCAAGCTGCGCAGTGTGGCCAAAAAAGGGAAAAAAAGGAAAAGAAATAGAACCATTAGAAATTTTTTATGATTATCATTTTGTTAAGATGCAAGGGCAAGGTAAGTATAAAGGAAGAAGCACTTGTCTTCTATTTGGGGCTTGGACTAGCTGGCACTGTGTTTTTATTGCTGTTAAAATAGATGGTGAATGCTAATTCTTAAGCCAAAATAATTATTTCAGTGCCCATTTCTTCCCCCCTTTTCCTGCTCTGTAGTGACTCCTCCTTGAGAACAGTGTGACCACTATCCCCAGTTGTCCTGCATGATTAATTACAGCATCTGTCCTGTCAGAAGCTATAATGAAGAGGTCTTGATAAAAATTGCAAATTACCACTGGCAACAGTCTTCAACTGCTTATGATAAAATGAAAATTAAAAACAGCAAGTGTTAACCCTGACCAGAATCCTAATCTGGAAAAAATTAGGGTGTGAGTAGTGGTATCCATGGCTACTGTGTGCAAGACATTCAAAAAATAATGGAATATGGATTCCTCAAAGTTGTTGTTGTTGTATTTCAAAGAATATTTACTGTATGTTGTGGGCTATGAATAATGAATTCAGCTTTCAATATTTCATAATCTTCTCATCCCCTGCATTATGTACAAATATTGAACAGCAAGAGATTCTAATTATAAATTTATAGATTTCTGGCTGTAGGAAAATTTATGTCTAAATTGAAGCTTTTCATAAGATGTATTAGTTGACAGGTATCAGTGTTCAAACAGTCTAAGAATGATGCCTAATCGCATCTACAAGGGAGCAATTGTATTCCACAAAGAAATGAGCTGCTTGCATCAAACCCATCAGAAGCAGAGCTGATGGTAAAAGATTTTCTGTGAATTGAAACTAACATTACATAACAATAAGAACCATTTTATATTCTGTTGTGAAACCTTTAGACAAATGTCTTCAAAATTAATTGCTAAACTACATGTGACAGTAATTGTGTATTAGTTCTGTAATTGTCATTTTGAAAACCCATGAAGTGTTGCTCGGAAAAAAAATGTCACTAGTGATAAGACTGAATTGCAAATGAAGTCTGTTTTCAACTGTTTGCAGTTAGAAGCAGGTGTTGTATCATCTATTAAATGATTTTTATAAATCTTGGGTTTTATCACATCTGATTAAATACTGCTAAGCCATTGATGGTCAATTTCAAGAAAAAAAAAAAAACAGCTTAATTACTACAGTTTAAAGCATTAATCACCAGGCAAAACTATGTCTTGAAAATGTCAAAAAGCTTGAATCGTGAAAAGAATTCCCCAACCTTGTTACCATATTATTCTCAGGATCCGATAAAGCGCATTATGAGTCAACTTGTATTTCACTTTGTACACAGGATTGGTTCCTATTTCTGAGACATAAGTAAGTACGTGGTGTACTTTTACAGGTCAGAAATGAATCAGGGTAATGAAAAATAGGCATGAGCAATGTGGTATCTGATTAGCGGGACACCTAAACGGCCTAACGGCTTTCCCTCTTAAGTGGTCCACAGACATTAACGAGGCTCCCCCCCCCCCACCCGCTCCTCCACCACACACCTTTTCTCTCCCCTGCCATGTGCACACTATTTTATTACTCTGGCTAAACAGACTCTCTTTTTTGAATTAACCTGTCCTGCCTTATGATGAAAGAAGATAAGGAGTTTTCATTTTTAGCTGACACGGGGTCATTAGCTCCCGACTCAAAGAACAGAAGCTTAAATGCCTTCGTGCAGCATAATTTCTGCAATATATTACCACCCGACGGAGGGTTGAAAGCGTTCTAGACAGATGGATTAATATCTCAAGTTTAAGTAGCAGTCCTCTGCTGTGTCCATTCAGACATCTGAATGGTTTCTTTCCCATTTCTCACTTCATGGAGCATTTTTCAGCACTGGACTTCCATCTAACCTTTCCTTCGCCCCCGTCCCCACCCCCTTTGTCTGGCTTTTGTTTTGCAACAGCTGTTATTATCGTTCTTGGTCAGCTGTGATTGCTAAAGGCAAAATAGGACCAGATGGTGTTTTGCTATGCATGAATGCGCGGTACAGGACTCGGGATTGAATAGGCCAAGCTTGAGTGGTGTCCCCGCACCACCTGCCTGCCTGAGCTGTGGCACACACATCGCAGGAGCATGATCCGCCTAGATCTACTCGCATCGGATGGGAAAGTGGGGGAGCTGGGCTGGAGTTTCCCCGTATTTATTGATCTTCCATGCACTCACAGAAGAGCAAAGTGTACAGTCAGTTTGAGTTAACTGGAGATGACACAGCATGGGCATGTAAGCTATCACTCTAGAATTCTGGTTTGCTTGAAGGATTTCATTGCTCCCCCAAACACACACACACACACGCACAGCAATAGCAAAACAATGGGCTAAGTAGGCACAAAATTTCTTTAAAAGTCTGTCTCAAATAGTAGAATTAAGGGTCTGAGGTGAGGGTTTGGAAGAGGGAGGCTTCTTCAAAATGATATTTTGTGTCAGTTAATAATGCAAGGTAAAGAAAGGCTAAGACTCTGATATGTGGAGAGAGCCCTAACACTTGTAGGTTATCGGTCAAATATTTCACATTTACAAGAAATGTGCCTCACCTGGAAAGTCACACAGATACACAACCAGATTAGAATTCTCTTAGAAAATGTTCTTAATATTAATGAGTTTTTCTCCTCATCCTCTCAGACACAGTTCGCTTTGCTGACTCTCTGACGTAACCCTGAGAATAAGCACTTTCCCTGAATTTTGAAAGTTGGTGAATGGGTTTAACCCATGTTGACTGTGATCCTGCAGGTGTGGGGGTTGTATGTGCTGCTGTGTGGAAAGGAAAAGCTTAACCATCCAGCAAACATGGAGTCAGATATGCAGACAGACAGCTCTATTTGCCTAAGGCCCTAATTACTTAAATTTACTTCTGCTACATGCAAAACACTATGATAGGTCCCAAAGGAGATGCAAAAATAAACAGGGCCTTCTGTTGACTTTGTATATGTTTGAAATTTTTCATAATACACGTTAAAAAAATAAAAGCCATCCTTAACTTTAGGAGCTTTTATTTTTTCAGTGTTGTGAGGGAAAGCGCCCAGTAGTCGATGATCAGTGTGCCAACATAGAACGCATGTGGGTTGTAGTGTGTGTGTGTGGTGGTGTTTTTTTTTTTTTAGAAAGGGAAGAGATTGCAATTAGTTAGGGGTATTAGGAAAAGCTGCGTGGGATTCCTGGCATTTAAGATGTGCCTTAAAAGGTTAGGTAGAATTTCACCAGACCGAGATGGAAGTCCTACCCTGGTAGAAGAAGGAGGCATCTCCAGACAAGGGGGAACAGGAGAAGAGCCACCTGGGTTGAAAGCACAGGCGCCATTAAAACAGCAGTAGAGAATATAGCAAATAGGGACTTCCCTGGCGGTCCAGTGGTTAGGACTCTGCGCTTCCACTGCAGGGGCTCGTTGGAAAATTAAGGTCCCGCAAGCCACACGGTGCGGCCAAAAAAACAAAAGAGAGAGAGAATATAGCAACTTGGACACACAGTGGTTTGGGGGTAGGTGAGCGGGAGAAAGTGCTAGAAAGGAGGTTTGGGATTAGATTTGTAGAAGTTCTTGTACGCTCAGCCGGGGACTTGTGCTTAATTCAAAAAGCACTGAAAGTGTCTGAGTAAGGAACAGCAGGATCAGAGTTGATTGAATACATGAAGGATTTTATCTTAACTCACTTTTGAGAAGGATGTATCCGGTTGGCACTAAAAGCCAAATGAAAAATGGAACAAGGTTCCCACTTGAAAATGTATCTCAATATTTTAATTATTCACATAAATAAGTAAAGTGATAGCTTCACGCGCTCTCTCACACCACTCCCAAATTCCTGGTGGCGGAACACACCATCGACAAATCCGAATCAAGGCATCTTTGGTGACAACTGCAGAATAAGCCTCATCCTTATATTAGCATCCAGAGGGAGATCCTTTTCTGTGTTTCTGCTGTGAAAAGAAAGCTATTTTCACCACTTTTAAAAAGTACCTCTCGGTGCTTGAACTCAAATGCGATGAATGATAAAAAGAAGGCCTTGCTTTTTCGCTTGAGTAAAACCTCAGGCAGCACTGGGAGGGATGTTGGTTATGGCCTCAATTTAATTTCAAAGAAGAACGTTCACAGATAGAAAACATGAATGTGGATGTGCACTTCTTAGCAGAGGAATAATGCTCTTTTGTGAAACATCTCATTATATCCCCAGCATTTATATAGTACTGTGTACTTTTCAAAGCAGTTTTCTGTGTATTCTGTCATTTAGTTCCCTCTCTAGATAGGACAGGAGTGAACCCCATGTCACAAAAGGAAACTGAGGCACAGAGAGGGTTGTGACTTGTTCCAGTATCTCTTTGCTTATAAGAGACACAGTCAGAACTGGAATGGAAATCTTCTCCTTCTAGACCTGTTATTTCATTTACCTTCTAATATTTGTATAGGTATGGCATATATATTTGACATGTATTTATAACTGTTGTATGTTTGTATGTAGGATGTGTAAATAAATATGTGTGTGTGAATAGACGGGTGATAGATAAATATAAATAGATAATAAATAGATAGATGGCAGAAATCCATCACAGTACCAAAGAGAATAATTAATCCATGTTTTCCTCATGGCTAGTCAGGCAGTAAACCAAAGTGAATGCCCCCTAGCCCGTGTTCTCAATGGGGCATAATGCCACATGGCACTTTTTTCAGTGTGAATACCTTCCAGTCTGATTGTTTTCCCTACCAAGATCTCTCTGTAATTATTTTGTATTCGGGCAAACAACTTTGACTTGTGGGCTTCGAACGTTGGGGCTGGAGGTGCCACAAAAGTGCCAAAGCATAATATTTCTCTATGTGTTTATAAAAGGAGAAAAAGCAGGTTTCAGGGAACACTGAGATGGGTAAACACCAGGTAGGTGTGCATTGTTACACATTATTTAAGGAATCTGGTGAATCAATATTGAACACGGGAAATAAATGACAGGATAGGGAACGCGTCTTCCTAGGGATTATGGGTAGTGACCCTGCGCCCTACTACATAAGTTACTTCTTCATTTCCAAGGCCCCTTGCTAAGTAGAGTGTGTTTTACTACAGGCCGCCACTTGTCAAAGGAAATATAGGAGTAAGGACCTCCAATCCTATGTCCCCTGTCCACAAGATTTTATTACTGTCTTAACTTTACATGAACAGAGTTCTAAAGATACCTTGAAAACAATCACTTGCTAAGGTTAAATAAAATTGAATGACGTTCTAACATATTCATCCACAATACCAGGCACCAGCATTCTGGTGAACGAATATTTTGAGGCTTTTCATTCACAAGGTGTTTGAGTGACTTATACAGAGTCAACAGGATCATGGTTATTTTGAGATCCAGGTCTTATGTTTATTTTCAGATTTTTGGCCTACTTTTTCTTTCTGGTCAGTCTGCCTTGCCTCCAAGGATCTATTGTTACCAAGTAAGAGTCTTTTGACAACATTCCTTGTTTGTTTGGTTGTTTTTTAACATCTTTATTGGAGTATAATTGCTTTACAATGGTGTGTTAGTTTCTGCCTTACAACAAAGTGAATCAGTTATACATATACATATGTTCCCATATCTCTTCCCTCTTGCGTCTCCCTCCCTCCCGCCCTCCCTATCCCACCCCTCTAGGTGGTCACAAACCACCTAGCTGATCTCCCTGTGTTAAGCAACGACATTCCTTGTTAAATGTCATCCCTCTGACATGCAGAGGGAGCCTTAATTTCCAGTTTGTCACAATGAGCGAAAATGATGCCATGCTGTAAAGCTGTCTTCATTGGTAACTTGCAAATCTGATACAAGATCTTTGCCCAAATCATTCAGTCCTGCTGTTCCACCCTCACCCTTTCTGCCCACTCTTAATCCTCTCCTCTGTAATTCATATTGAGTGTGTGGAATCCCGGGGGACAAATAACAGCGTCTGAGGAAATTACCTACATACAGTCTGACCTCTTGTGTGCTTTTTTGGATGCCAAATTAAGATATCCATCTTTGGCCGTTTGGACAGTTACCTGGGAGGACTTGCACCATTTTCATAAATTGTGTCCGAAGGCTGGCATACCTAGCATGGAACTTTTTAATGATATTCAGAATATTTTGGCCAAGGAATGTGAGTACAACTACAGTTCTTTCCAAAGCAGAACCTAATTCCATGGGGGAAATGCACTATCCTTTTTCATGTAGAGAATAATATCATCATTGTTTATGCTAATTGGAGAAAACTTCTTACCAAAAAATTATTACATTTTCTTGCAGCACAAATTCTAAAATCTTAGCAAGAAGATCAGGACTTTCTATCAGGGAAAATTTGCAAGAGGTTAATATGTTAAAAAGGTGGCAATAATATTTGCTTCTAGATCTTCAAGAGCCCAGAAATGTGTATCTGGGGCTCATTTAACTGCTGGACACAAGTTACCAGTCAAAGCAGAATGACTTTTTAGAGTGGGAACAAATGATCTTTTTGGGATTGGGCTTAATTACTGTGAAGAAATTTCTGTTTATTTGTTGGTCATGTCTGAAGTTTGTTTATTGACAAATAACAACTTATTTTTCCGTTGGGGACAAAATATGTACATTGTTCATATTTTGGACAAGGTATGAAGGTCAGATTCTTGAGGTGGCTAGGTAATTGTCTATAGAGGTTTAAATTCTTTTTTCTTTAATTTTTTTATTGAAGTATACTTGATTTACAAGAGGTTTAAAACTTTTTAATTTTTATTTTATACTGGAGTATAGTTGATTTACAATGTTGTGTTAGTTTCAGGTGTACAGCAAAGTGATTCAGTTATACATATACATATATCCATTATTTTTCAGGTTCTTTTCCCATATAGGTTATCACAGAATATTGACTAGCACTCCCTGTGCTATACAGTAGGTCCTTGTTGATTATCTATTTTATATATAGTAGTGTGTATATGTTAATCCCAAACTCCTAATTTATCCCTCCCTCTACCCCACGTTTCCCCTTTGGTAACCATAAGTTTGTTTCTGAAGTCTGTGAGTCTGTTTCTGTTTTGCAAATAGGTTTATTTGTATCATTTTTTTTTAGATTCTGCATATAAGTGATGTCATATGATATTTGTCTTTCTCTGTCTGACTTAGTTCACTTAGTATGATAATCTCTAGGTGGATCCATGTTGCTGCAAATGACATTATTTCATTCTTTTTTATAGCTGAGTAATATTCCATTGTATATATATACAACTTCTTTATCCATTCCTCTGTCAATGGACATTTAGGTTGCTTCCATGTCTTGGCTATTGTAAACATTGCTGCAATGAACATTGGGGTGCACATTATCTTTTCTCTTTTTTTTAATTTAGTATTTTATTTTATTTATTTTTAAAAATTGGAATATAGTTGATTTATAATGTTGTGTTAGTTTCAGGTATACAGCAAAGTGAATCAGTTATACTTATATCCACTTTCTTTTTTAGTTTCTTTTCCCATAGAGGTCATTACAGAGTATTGAGTAGAGTTCCCTGTGCTATACAGGAGGTCCTTATTAGTTATCTATTTTATATATAGCAGTGTGTATATGTCAGTCCCAATCTCCCAATTTATCCCTCCGCCTCCTTCTACCTCTGGCAACCATAGGTTTGTTTTCTACATCTGTGACTCTCTTTCTGTTTTGTAAATAAGTTCATTTGTACCATTTTTTTAGATTCCACATATAAGTGATATGATATTTGTCTTTCTCTGTCTGACTTACTTCACTCAGTATGACACTCTCTAGGTCCATCTGTGCTGCTGCAAATGGTATTATTTCACTCTTTTTTATGGCTGAGTAATATTCCATTGTATATATATACCGCATCTTGTTTATCCATTCATCCGTCGATGGACATTTAGGTTGTTTCCGTGCCTTGGCTATTGTAAACAGTGCTGCAAGGAACACTGGGGTACATGTATCTTTTTGAATTATAATTTTCTCCAGATATATTCCCACGAGTGGGATTGCTAGATCTTACGGTTTAAATTCTTGAACCAAAAACTGTTCAGAGCCTAGAGTCATGTTTTTTCAAGTTGCTCTTCCCTTTCATTGTTAAAAACTTTTCACATAGTGAGGAGCATCTTCAGGGGAAAGCTTCATTTGAAGATTTCTGGAGGAACAGTCTGGCACCCAAAGACCTCGATACCACTTGACCAAGAGAAACTCAGGAAGCACTGCTCTTGACCAACTTCAAGTGCTTAAATCACCAACTCACATACAGAAAATGAACAGAACTCTGCAGAGCAAAGTAAGCACATTCAATGATAAGCAAAACCTCTGCGGAAGCGGGTCAGTGGTCTGGGCATGTGGGCCACGATTCCCACAAGGATCCTGAGCGCATAGGTAACTAAGCTCTGAGTGAAAAAAACAGAACGGAGCCCGAGAAGAAGGAGATCATTGGATTCATGGGGTTTGTGGGCGCCCGGGCGATAGCCATGTAACTACTTGGCTCCAGAACTAATAAGCTACGTTTTGTAAGCCTGTGTTCTTAGAACAACTAAGAGTTTTATGTTTGATACAGATGGTGTTTATATAGAGTATACGAGCTCAGCATGAGAAGTAGTCATAAAACAGACTGGGGTTTGGTATAATTATTCACAATTACTATTGTATAATTGGATGCCATAACTATTATATAAAAAATATTTTAAGAAGTAGACTCTGCTCCTACTTTCACAATAGTTCTTAACAATAAGAGACATATGCTCTAAACATTGTAACACATTTTATGATGTTTACAAACTTATACAAGGTTTGGCAAAATTGCAAATATAAAAGGCCAGGTTCTCTTTTTTGCATCCTTGGGAGACCCACTTACCCTAACTCACCTCCAGCAGTAAGTTCACTTTCTAGTCACCCACGGGGCTTCAGGAGCTTACCCAGATGAATGGGTGAACGCAAATAACTATTTTAGCAGGTAAAAGAAGAGAAAAAAAAAATGGGTCTATTCTGTGGAAAGTACTAATTTCTTCAGCTTTCTCCAAAGCAGCAAAAGAAAGTTCTGTTGGACCAAATTGTGGCCATTGCACATCAGCCCAATGCTTATTTTAATGTTTCTGGATGGAATTAGTGAATCTACAGACATCCCATCATTATATACATAAATACCCATGTCTTCTAAAACGAAAAAAAAAATGATGAGCCTAGGTCCCTATCACCCCTAAGCAAAGCAACCAAAAAGAAAATTCATTAGGGTTTTAAGAGAAACTTCATTTCCTCTTAACTGCATTTACAAAGCAGGCCTGCATTTACGAAGAACTCGGCGGCTCTTCTTGCACGGAACAGTAGAACATGGAAAGTAAGTTACAGAACAAAAGACTTTGGTGAGAGACTTGTTTTCCAACACACATGTATTGGGCATGAAAATGAATACAGCTCTTCTGTTGCCCCTCTCTCTGACTCATGGGTGGGCAGCCACTGCTGAATTTTTGCCTGTGACTCTCAAAGGTAACTGCTACGCTTTGATGACTGGAGTCTTTATTACAGTAGGATCACAGGTTTCCAAGGTGCACCGTGTTATCATTGAGAAGTGAGAAGCATCTTTCCTGTCTGGACACCTCTCTAGTTTCCATGATTCCTAAGGCAGAGGAGTGGGTGCCAGGCGGGAGACCACTATTCGTGCACATCCACCGC
This sequence comes from Monodon monoceros, assembly GCF_005190385.1. Lineage (NCBI taxonomy): Eukaryota > Metazoa > Chordata > Mammalia > Artiodactyla > Monodontidae > Monodon > Monodon monoceros. The sequence goes on from NW_021703766.1 coordinate 31,537,140, forward strand.
CTGTTGCCCTAATGATGGTGCCCTTGAATATTTATCCACCAGGTACCAACAAGCATGACGTCTGTGCCTTAGCGGCCAGGGAGAGTAAGGGTTACCTCTCTTGTTATATCGGCAGCCAATACTTAATGCTCCAAGTCTGGATTGAAACAACCTGTTTTAAGTATGGTTTCCAAAGGGACTGCTTCCAATCGTCCTCCTTGGCCCTAGAAGAGGAAGGTAGTGAAGTATGGCTTTAGTACTGTATTATGGCTGTGTGCAGCCCCAGCCTTTCAGAAATTCTCAACCATCTTGCTGTTTCCTACACCTGGCAGATGGCCAGGAATGCTCCTGATTCCATGAGAGCAGCAGCCGGTACAATGAGCCCTGAGATCAGGTTCTCCTGCAAAAGAGAATATGAATGCTTAGTGAGCAAGGATGCTGGGGTTTTGCCTACTTGGACCTGGTCTTGCACACTCCATTATTTCTATGTAAAACGTATAACAACACATGCATATGTACTGCTAAGCTTGATCAATATATTGCAACTGTTTTTTGTGTTTTTTTTTTTTTTTTTGGATGCATGGCATGCGGGATCTTGGTTCCCCGACCAGGGATCAAACTCGTGATCCCTGCAGTGGAAGCGTGGAGTCTTAACCACTGGACAGCCAGGGAAGTCCCAACTGTTTCTTTATGATTGTCTTGTGTGGTGTCCCTTTTTACCAACCTGGCTAAATTCTCTGGTACAAGCAGCCCAAGGGACCGTTAATAAAAGAGAACAGCTGTCCTTTCTGATGTTAACCTCAGAGCTTAGGATTTTATTTCCAACACCCTACCTTCCAGTAATAGCTCCCTGTGAATGCGTTAACTATTAATCAGTCTTACCTTTTCATGTTTACAGATTGTATGGGTTTTCTCTAATTTTATGAAATAGAGTATTTATTTTACTTCTTACCTTTTATCCCACCATCTCATTGGTTCACAGGTAGGCATGATATTACCCAATTGAGTCATTCACTCATGCATTTGTTCAGCAAATACTTACATGGTGACTTCTCTCATGGAATTATATTGTGTTGGGGATGTGGTTTTATTAATTCAATAAGAATTTGGGTATCAAATGCAGTGGATGAAGAGAAGCAGGGAAGGGGGATAGGGAGGGTATCAAGGGATGAGCGGAGGATGGACTGCAGTCATGAATAGAGTAGTCAAAGAAAGCCTCACAGAGAGAGTGATGATGGGCAAGGGGAAAAAATGGATGTCCATCTGGGGGAAAAGCATCCAGGCAGGGAGAATGGCAAGTGCAAGGGCTCTAGAGAGTTAGTGTGTTTCGGATGCTGCAAGGTGGCCAGTTTGGCTGCAGGGGAGTGAGTGTGGAAGAAAGCAGATGAACTCCAAGTGGGAAGCAGGGAGTCAGGCCATGTAGGGTGGTGGTTCTCAGTCCTTACAGTGGATCACAATGGCTGTTAATTTCTTTCCGGATCACACAATATCAGGTGTGATCATGATATTGTGCTTATGTTGGAAAAAAATGAGTCCTTGGCTTTTCATGCTACTTACTGAAATATTTATACATAGAATGAGATGATGTCTGGGACTTGCTCCATAATAATGCAAGATGGGGGAAATGGTTGGGGATGGGGAAAGAACACATTTGGCCATGGGTTGCGAGATGTGGGAGCTGAGTTGTGGATGTCAGTATACTTTCTTTCTAATTTTGTGTATGTTCAAAATTCACCGTAATAATAACAAAAAAATAAACCACCTGGGGAACCTTTAAAAACAGATAACAGCTCCAGTGATTGGTGTAAGTGGTTTGGGGTACAGCTTAGATGTTGTTTTTGTTTGTTTATTTTAAGCCTCCATAGGTTTTCTTAATTTCCTATTCCCCTGAGAATAACTGGTCTAGGATCTTCTAGGCCATTATTAGGACTTGGGTTTTTCCTCTGAGTGAAAAAAAGAGTGAGAATTTTGAGCAGTAGAATGACACAATCTGACTTATGTTTGAAACAGATCATTCTGGGTTGAGAATAAACTATAGGGCAGCAAGGGCAGAAGCAAGGAGATCTAGGCAATTATAGATGAAAGTAATTATAAAACAGTTTGGTGAGGGCTGTAATAGAATGTTGGACACATAGAAAGGTAGGCTGAACACACATATTCTCACTCTGCCCAACCACTCCTGGACAATGGGGGACATTCCAAAATATGCTAGGATGATTTACTGTGAAAGGGTAATGGTAATCCAGGCATTGGCTAGAATACAGTACGCAAGTGTAAGATGACCCAGGGAAATTCCCACAGCAGGAGAAAGTCACTTGTCCTTTAAGACTTCTGACTTCCTTTACCTGAGGCAATTATGTCCCAGTTACTTTTCCAATCTTTGCCCTATTTCTGATCTTTAATGAGAAGGGCACAGTTCAAGGTTAGAAAGAAGAAATGCTTTTGGAGTCCAATATGGAGAAACTTAGCATCTCATAAACCATCTTTCACTCACTTGTGAATGTACAGAATGGTCTGGAGTTCAGCCAAGCCAATCAGTCTTTCAGTGACAGTCTAGCATATTTTCCCATATGACGGAATCTCACAAGTAGAAGTGGAGCATTTCCCATCGTCCTGGCTTGTATCTTCCAAATATTACTCTCAGCAAACCTTCAATAAACCTTGTTCAATCCACATCCATCCACTGAGTGTGCCTTCTGTAAGGCCATGAATTGTACTTAGTGGGAATAAGTTGCCTAAGGTGCAAACCCTCTCTTTAGGGAGCTTACATTTTGACCTCCCTCTCCTTGAACCAACCTCTGCTCTTTCATAATACCAAATAAGCACCTAAAGATTCTCTTAATTTGTTGTGTGGGTCACCAGTGATTTTATGTTGCAGGGAGTACACGGGCCATGTCTTACACATGACCATTTGTATTCCCTCACCACCAAGGAAAGTGCTAGGTCCACAAAAAATGCTTAAAGATGTTGGTTGACTGATTTCTAGATAATTTCATGAGTAATCAATAGTAAGACATTTAAGAATAGTTCATTCCCTAACAGTTATTGCAGAGGGATGACAAGATGACTTTGGCTGATCTGAACTAACCTCTGGAGCATTGGAAAAGTTCTCCAAATCCAGCTTACCAAAGAGCACCTGAGAAGGGGAAGCTGAATTCCTTAGATTTCTCAGTGGCACCAAAGAGGATTACAGAGTTGACCAAAACACTTAATGCTGTGTCAAACTTAGGCCCCTTCCGCCAGGTCCATAAGGGGGAAGAAACACAGCTTATCTCACTTCCAAGAAAACCTCCTTTTACCTTCCATGTTGATCCTTCTCTTTGTAGCACCTCAACCCCTTGGTATATCATTTGATATACTGACCCTCTTCATTGCTTTAAGTAGAAGTGACCCCATACCCTGTGCACGCATGAACATTGTCTTTTCCTTCAGGGACGAAGCAAATTTTGGTGGAAGGACGATGCCTTCTACTTCTTTAGAAGCCCAGAACAGGTGCTCAATAGATAGTTTTTTGGTTATTTTTCCTTCAATAGATTGTTTTTAAAGAAACAGGATTGACAAAGTGCATTATTCTCTTCATTCCTGTTTTAATTAGGACTCTCAGTTGCAAGAGATAAAAACCCAAAATCAAATTGGCCAAGGGAAAATAAGGGAATTTATTTGCTTGAGTAAATGAAAAGTCCAGGGACAGGACTGACTTCAGGCTCAGCTGGTGCCAAGAGCACAAACAAGTCATAGACTAGTCAGGGCTCATTTTCTCTGTGCCTTTGCTCTGCTGTCTACTGTGCCATCTGCATCCTCAGGTTCCACTCACTGACTCTTGGAAGTACCGGCTCACGATATCCTTACTGCTGGCATTCTCAACGGAACAAAGGATGTACTCTCTCACCATCCCAGGAAAATCTCACTGCATTAATTTGGTTCTGATTGGGTCTTGTGCCCGAGCATAAACCAATCACTGTGGACTACCGCAACGTCCTGCTCTGAATGGTTAAGCTCAAGTCACCTGTTCATCCCTGGAGAGGATAGATTCAACTCCCCTAGAAGTATCAATACATGGACTGAGAACAGGGAGAGGTAGTTCCCCTATGAAAATCAGAGTACTGTTGCCAGAGGGAGAGAGTGCACACTGGATGGCATGAACAGCGCGCGTAAAATACTTTCTGCAAAGGAAATTCTTCTCAGAGAGTTGGCTGATACAATGCATCTAGCAGGAGTCCAGGGAAAGGGTACACTTGCTTTTGCTGTGTGCCAAAATTAGTTTTCTGGCTTTGGGAATGTGCCCTCAGCCTACCTTTTAAGTGAGGACTTTGCCTAGAGTCTATTCCAGTAGTCTGTCCCTCAAAGTGAGGCCGTGTAACCTGCAGGTCGTTCAGATTCCCTGTCCTTGGTTTTACATATAAAATAAGGAGAGAAATTCTTCCCTGCAACATCCACTGAAACATCCAGGCCTCACTTGCCTCCTCCCGTTAGGTTCCCTGTTTGGCTGTCGAATAAATGATTGAACATGGGACAGCACTTAATCTTCCAAACAATGGCTCTCCAAACACCCAACATCGTCAGATGCTTTTCTGGCATTTGAAATTACGCCTGCAGCAAAGCCATCTATTGAATGTTCACTGTGACTAAGACCTTGTGGACAAAGAAGACTGTAAAGCTGCTATTACTGGGAAAATCAGTCTTTGTGGGGCCTCCTGGGGGAAGAGCAGAAGACATGGAAGGTAACATCCCTAAAGCCAGCTAAGAGTGGGGTGTGGGTCTGTCCCAAGCTTGTCCACTGACTTGATGCTTTCCATACAGCGCAATAGGGAAGCATTCCTATTTGGGAACACTTCAGGGTGCGGGCCTGGGGATTGGGGAGAGGGGTTGGACCTACATAACATAAATGATGTCCCCAATGTTGCAATTTTCACTGTAAGGCTCTATGTTTTGACTTCTTTCCACTTGCTCTATCCAAACACCAATTCCAGATTGGATTTGCAAATGGGACATTTCCTCCAGCTTTCCAGCACAGTTATGTTTCATGATTTTTAAAAATTGTTGGTATGGTATTTCAGAACTCTGGATGCATTGTAAAGACCTGATAATGAATTTCTACACACTTTGGCTTATTTTATTGGTGGTAGAATGACTTAGTGGTGGCTTCCCTGCTGTTCATGATTTCTCCTTCTTTGGAACTGCCTCTTGATGCATAGGACAGAGTCCTCTGACACAGCCCTTCTGGTTATAGCTGATGGATCAGGGACACCTGGCCCCAGGTGAGCCAATCAGATTGGAACTGCCAATTGGAACAGAGCCAGAAGGCCAATGGAGTGGAATTCATATTACCACTTTTCAGTGTTTCTTAGTCTTTTCTGTTAAGTATGCAGATTTCAGGCTACCCCCTGAAAAATTCTGATATAGTAGGTCCAGATTGGACCCAAGAATCATAGTTTTAACAAGGAATCTTAGGTGATTCCTATCATCACGTTGATTTAGAAAACACTTGTTAAGAGAAGTTCTTGGAACTTCCTCTATGGGATCTCCATAGTAGGCTTGGTTCTTCCTTCCCAAATTCTTGTGAATGTTCAACACTTCATTCCATAAATAAGCCTAATGCATTCTCCTTTGTCTTTTAATTGATCAAAGTTAGTTTTTACTACTTACAGTGAAAGGCTGCTAATATGGAAATATACAGTGTCTTGAGGGACCAGCCAAAAGGTATTACATGCTGAAGTTAGAGGAGGAAAGACATTACCGATGAATATGAAGTAGATGAGCTAACGGAATAAACCCACTAGCTGGTTAAAGAAGATTCCGTTCTAGAGTACGCCCTCCATTCATTTGCCCTAGAAAGGAGAAAAACATAATAAATGAGGGACTTTGACCCTTTAAGCAAATGAACAAACTGTAGCTATTGTTTTGCAAACCTATGTGAACTATTATTATGCGTCTGTTGCCTTATTTTGCTTCCTATCATTTTATTTTCAGAAAGTTGCCAACGCCCCCGGCTCTCTTGGTCAATATCCCCTTTGTGTGAGAATGAACGTTCATCTTTGGATGTAACACTGATGTATGAGATAAACGTGTGGCTGAAAAAAAGCACCATGATCCCCTGTGTGACAGCTGGGTCAAGAAAGGCCAGCAGGCCAAATGCCTTGACGTGAGCACATAGTCAGTGGTTTGTTCTGTTTTCACTCAAAGTTTCTTAATTCCCAGGCACTGGGAGGCAGCTTATGCCTACTTAAGTGAGGTGAGTCTACTAAATGCACATGGATGTTCTTGCCAAAGGGCAAACTCTAGTGGTCATGTTACGTGGCTAGTATTTTTTACTTAACCAGAAATCTCTAGCTAAACTTCAGTCTTAAACACTAGAAGATTTGCAACTCAGTGATCTTCAAATTAATAGCAATGCAACAAGCAGAGGTTTCCCAAATGGACATTATTTTTGTAAGAAGGAATCGCTTTATACCAGGAATGTAACGTATGCATATTTTAGGATCCCAGAGTACAGAATATCTGCAAAAAGATATGTTTCTTGAATTGAGCTCGACAGCACTAGTATACTTTCTCTTTTCTCTGTTCCTGAAAGCCAAACTTTAAAGTAGCTTTCATCGCCCCCTCTCCAATATTTGGTATGTGGATGGGATTCTAAGTCACTCTAGATTCCCCTAAAAATACTAGCTTGGACTTGCCTGACAGTGTGACTCTTGGCAAACCAAGATAATTTGATATAAAGTAACAGTGTCCACTGTAATATATCAACCCTTTCTTCTTATTCCTCAACCCTGAACTGCCTTTTTGTCCCCTCTCACAATGACAGCCTGCTATCAATTCCAGCCAGGAGAGCACAGCCTGGCTATGTGGCAGGTAATTAGTTGGCTCTATATCAGCAAGAGTTGGTCATTTTATTAAGCGTGTTCACATCTTGTTAGCAGATCCTCACCAGGGCCTATCAGCATTGTGGCAGCTTTAGTTTGTTAATCTAATATTAAGGCTCCTGGGTAATGAGGAATTGGGGCAATATTTGCTGTCCTTATTTTTGTATTGCCCCTGAATATCTAATATCAGCTTTATGAACCCACTGTCAGGAAGCAGTATCACCTTGTCTTACTTTTAGTCCCTATCATCCTCCCCATAAAAGTGTCATCAGTCAAAGTTGCTCAAAAAAATACCAGAGTGGAATTAACCCCATGACTTCCGAAAAGCTTCAAATCTCGATGTCTCTTCTGCTGTCGTGAAACTCTCTTTAATCTACGTTTATGGATTCCCCCACCTCCCGCCCCCAGTTTTGTTGATAGTTTGAGAAAGTTGATGTGCGCCTTAGAGTGAATTATGACTTTTCTATTTTTCACGTGTTAAATCATGATTTCACGTATGGACAAGACTCGCCTTAATTTTGGGGTCATCAGTCTCAATATCAAATTTAGCCTCATTTCATCTACTCTTTCCTATATTTGTAGTGAAGTACAATCTGTAAGGTTTTTTGCTTGCTTAGTAGCTATTCCTCTTCTTTTGGTAACTGAATCCTGGTTCTCCCTTTTCTGTGTGGTATGGGTGTTAGTGACTCCATTCTTGCCCCAAAGATGGACATGTGAAGCAGGCCTGGCCAAACAGAGCGTCACATGCTACTGGTCACAGGGTTAGATTTAGAGATGGGCATGTGACTCAGTCACAGTCTAGATCTCTAGGGTTGGAAAAATCTCTTTGTTAACTCAGGTTGCTCAGGAACATACATAAGTTCATTGCAGCTAACTCTAGGAGAGACACTCCAGGGGTGAAAATGATGTCCAGCCAAGGAAAGTAAAGCCAAGAGAAGGGAGAGTCAACCTGAGTCTGGTGACGTGATGTAGGTCTCTGGATCCAGGTGCCTGCATCATAGATTGGACTTCTCAAGTCTTCATGCCAATAAATTCCCTTTTCTCCTGAAGCCACTGAGTTGGGTTTTGTCATTTGTAGCGTAAGAGTCCTGACTAAGGCTTATACGTCTTTTCATCCTGTTTCATATGTCAGCTTTTCCTTCCCTTTCCCAATCCATTGTATGCATCTCTGTCAAAATCTGCTCATCCTCTATTACTGAATTCACATATCCCTGCTTCCAAGAAGCATGTTTTCCTGATATTTCCTCTAGTCAAGATGAATTGCTCTCTCCTCTATTTTTCCACCAAAAATTCTCTATGGCATTTTTCACATTCACCTTTCACATTTCCATCTCCATTTATTGTTAAGCTTTCTGTATCCTGGACATTTTAGATATTCAATAATGTATTAAATTGAAATTAATACCTTTGGAGGCTGTGAGCACTTTTAGCTTCTTAGGAAACATTAATTAGATTAGTGATGAGTCCCCAAAGCAGCATTTCTGAAACTGAATTGTGGAATACTGTGCACTTTAAGGTACTTAAGTAACAAGTATTCAGCTATTAAAAAGGTCTCATGGTCAAATAAACCTGGGAAAGTTATTAATAGTTAAACAAAATTGAGCTGGTACTTTTTAGAGCCTTTATTACACCAGTGAACAATATGGCACTGCAGGCAGGATGGGGGATGTGGCTATGAATGGTGTGGGTATTAGTCAGGGTGCAGTCAGGAGACAGAAGCCATAGAGTAATTTGAACTGGGAAGGTTTAATGTAAATAATTATTAACTAGTTCCAGGGGATAAAGAGAACTCTATCCACTGCCAATAAACATTCTTATATATTAATTAAGGGCAACAATGTGGTATATGTGTGTTATTAGTTCCTTAATACTTCTGTGAAAATAAGAAAATACAGATGATGGGACTCAGTGTGGGGTATAGTGGGCAGCGTTTGACTCTGGAACTAGATGGATTGAAGTTTGAATATGAATCTTGCCTTCATTACTTACTAGCTCTGTGATCTTACTCAGAGCTTATTTTCTTGTCTTTAAAAGGCAATGATAACCCTTTCTTTGCAAGGAGGTAATACAATAATGGAAGTGTAGTGTTATCTGGCACAATGCCTTGCACATAAAGGTCCAATGGTTTATAGATATTATTTTAATAGGATTGAGTCTTCCTTCCACTTTATTAAAAACTCACATAGCCTAACACCCCAAATCCTTATAATGACCTAAAAGGCTTTATATAATCTGAACCCTGACCACCTCTCCATCCTGAGTTACTACCATTCTCATCTTACTCACTAAAGGAGCCATGCTGGCTTCCTTTCTAGCCTTCCCTTAGACAAGTACTAAGCTTGTCTGTGCCTCAGGGCCTTTGCACTTGCTACTCCCTCCGCATAATATGCTCTTTGAAAAACCTGGCTCCTATTCAGCCAAAATCCCACATCACTTTCTGTTAAATCACTCTATTTTCTTTATGCAACTTAGCACTCTGAAATGATCTCGTTTATTTATTTGTTTACTTGGATATTGCCTGTCTCTTTCCACTAAAATGTGAGCTCCCAAAGAACTAAAACTGTATCCTTCTCAGTGACTCCTGAATCCCTAGTATATAGAATAGTCCCAGGAAATATTTGTTGAGTGGATGAATTTTTATTAGTCATTATCTTTCCTTCCTATTTCAACAAACATATCTAAATCAGTCACAGTATCTCACTGAGATTTGAGTTGTAATATGGATCATTTGGCAATGCGCAAATGATGAAGTTGAAAATTAAAGAGGTAGAGATGCTAAGAAAGGGGAAAAGTCGTGAAGAAAATCCCCAAACTTTTTTCCCCCAAAGTAGTATAACTGATTTTCAATGTTTACTTCAGGGTTCCTTTTCAGCATTTGTTTTTTTCCTCTGTCATCAATCACTGTCAATTTGAAAAAGTACAATACTTAGGGTCATTTATCTAGACCTATTGGAGTCTAAAATTATGCAGCTTCAGTTAAATATATGTGAATAAAGACTGTCATTTCTGATTAATGACATGGGACTTGGATGTCTCACAAAATCATGTGTGCCATCCAAGCTTTACAGAATGGTTTTTATGTAAGGTCTTCCCCTAATGTTTCTGCTTTTCCCTCTAAGAATCCTAGAGGATCTGATTTTTCCATAGGAAAAAAAGTGAATGTTTAATGATGTCAGTTGTAATTGTTACTCAGGTCCTTGGTTTGCTGGACCAAGAGTGCTTTTCAAGTTGAAATTCTCTTCCACTGGATGGTTAGGCAAGCTTATGATGTTGCTGTTTTGCAATTTTTGTTGCCAACATAGCCTTCCCTATTATTGAAAAAATAATCCATGTAAGACACTAATCTTATTCAGCTGATGCAGAAAAAAGAAGAGTGGAAAACATGCCAATTCTTTGTCAATTACACTTTCCATGATTCATCAAGTCTCTTCTTGAAGCATAAAATTCCACTTCAGCATAGTCCCAAAAACATGGAAAAGAAAGATTTAGAAAGCAAACCCTGAAGGAGAAAAAGCCAGGAAATAATGAAAGAGGAGAACTTTTTCATATGAAGTGACACTGTGTCTACTTCTCCTCATTGGTATCACCCGGTCTCTTAGACTAGTTCCACAAAATCACTTGGAGAACCTTTTTCACCCACTAAGAATATAAGAGGAGGCATTAGCAACCATCAGTCACGTGCCCCTAAGGTTTGAGCAAGGTAAGTGGCTAGGAGCACATTTGGGGGCTGGGAATGCTTCTTCCCTTCCCTTGATGTTTCCTTCAAGGTGGAGGGAACGCTTCAGATGTGGCACCTCTGGTTTTCTCCTCTCCATCCCTTCCTTGGGGAGGGCGAGTGACATATTTGATTGTAAATATGAAGGGAATAACTGGCTATGGTAGGCTCAAATCTGACTTTATTCCTCTTGGGGGGTGAGCTGTCCGCAGGGAGCATGATTTCTCTGCTTCTCCTTTCACTCCAAGGGAAGCTCCTCTGGCCCAGTGCTGCCAAGACTAGATAGTTAACTCTTTCTGATATGGGCTTTAGGATTAGTAAACTCATGGGACTGTCATTCCTGATGGCTCATCTTCCACCTTGGTCTCCATTAATTTCATAAGAGGGATGTTTTGGCCTTCATCTTTTTTCTTTGTCTCTTCAACTTACGTAGATGCCAGCTGTGGTTGGGGGCTCTATTTTCAAGGACCTCCCTCTGAGATCGAAACAGGTGTGTCCTCTTGGGTCATAGCAGGAAACTCACATTATATTTGAAAAGTCCAATAACATCTTGGTCCCTTCTCAAGTACCCTATGCTTAGTAAGCATCTTTAGCTTATTAAAAAAAAATGTCATACAGTAAATCAGGGAGTCTCTACTATGTGCTAAGCTCTATTTCAAGTCGTGATATGCATACAAAAGCTCAGTGAAACATGGCTTTTGCCTGCAATATTTTACTTAGGGTTAAAACTCATTTTTTAGTAAAAGACACAATAGGCCATAAGTAGCTGAAACTGTTTCTGGGTTGGGTGCTATGCGTTCAGAAGAGAGAAAAGTGAAGCTTAGAATGGATGGAGGAGAATTCTTGGAGGAGATGGCACTGTACTTGAACTAAAGCTTTAAGGATGAACAGAATTAGAATGATGAAGAAGGGGCCATATTAGCCATGGTTGTCTTGTTTGCAAGTTGTGGAATCAAATTCAAACTGGGGCAAGTGAAAAAGGGAATGCTTTGATTCACAGCTAAAAGCCCAGAGGTGTTAGGTGTGTTAGGCATAGCTGGATCCTGGATGTTCAGTGCTATTCTTTTTTTTTTGGCCCTGCCACGCCGCATGCAGGATCTTCGTTCCCCAACCAGGGATCAAACCCATGGCCCCCTGCAGTGGAAAACACAGAGTCTTAACCACTGGACTGCCAGGGAAGTCCCTCATCTTCTCTATCTCTTGATTTACATCTGCTTTGCCTTCATTCCCAGACAGGCTGTCTCTTTGGTAACAAGATATCTGTCAGGATTTCCAGATTTAAATCACATAAGCAATCCCAACAAAAAGCAAATTCTCTCTTCTAAACAGTTCTGAAATCTCTGGGATTCAGCCCAATGGACTCTGATTGGGTCATGTGTCCCTCTTTAAAAGTAGTCTTTGGGGCTGCCTGGTCCTTATTCTCTGCTGAGCAGAGATTAGAGTCACATGGATTGACCGTTGGGTAGGGGTATTTCTCCGTGGCAATTTAGGGTGCCATCAGCAAGACACGCGGGAGAGTAGATATTGGATAGAAAAATGTAAGACATGGCTGTAGGAGGTAAATCAACAAATGTACAGGACGGGGGCATTGCTGTTTAACTAAGAGGTGCTCTATAAATATAAGTAAGTATAAACGGTTGGTTATGGAGTGGCAGTTGAAGTAAAACTTGATTAGGACATCATTGGGGAAGAAAATGCTGTGTTCACGGAACAAGGGAGAATAAACATTGATTAGAATGTAAAAATATCTTGGAAATGGTGAGTAAATAAAGCTACAGAAACAGAGTGGACCAAAGCAGAGAGGGACTCAAAGTTATCTAGAGGCTAGTTAAATTTTATGCCCTTTGCAAAAGCAATTAGCCATTGAGAGGTTAAATATCTCCTTTAAACATTGCACCACACTATTTGCTATGTCAATATGCTAAAAAGACCTCCCTACCTGTTTTCCTTGTTTGAAGGGAATGGCAGCTGATTCACCAAAATACATTCTGCCCAAGAAGCTTGGCGTGAGCCAATCAGGGTATGCCCTTTTCCTTGACCAGGGAGTGACTGAGTCAAAAGTGGGCATGAAATCCAACTCCATTTCATGAGAAGTGAGAAGTCTATTGGAGGAATTTCTGCAGAAAGTTTTCTTCCTAAGAAAGGTCTAAAGGGAGAGATTGTTTTCTTCTTCCATGGAAAGCTGGCCTTAATACCTAGAACTGTTGAACCTTTTTACTACAAGTCTGAGGATGGAACCCATGCTTGGAAGACATAAGAACCTGGATACTTGATGTCAAAGTCCTGCAGTCTGCTCTACTTTGGGCTTTCTGTTATGTGACCTGATAAACGTTTTTATTGTTTTAGCCAATTTGAGATAGATTTTCTGTTATCTGTAGCCCAAAGCAAAGCTAAGAGATATACTTTATATACAGAAAATGTAGACATAGAAACCCTTATTATAAAGTCATTTATTTATTCTTTTATTATTCACACAATACAATCCTCATTAAAATAGAAAAGAAAAAGTTACACTATCATGCACAGAATTATATGTATATTGGTACTACAATCTCATGGAGAAAAAAAAGACTAGAAGGAAATTGACCAAAATCTTAATAGTCCCTTTTAGGGACATCTGTACTTATATAGATGATGTGATACTTTTCTTCTTTCTGTTTTTTTCCAAGTTCTACATTGAAAAACTTGTAGCTTTTATAAAAATTAGCAAACATAAGTTTTTTCTTCAAGACCAACACAAATTCAATTAATCTGAATTTGGAGAAATTGACTGTTGTTGATATTTTAATTTTGGGGGTAATCCAGAACCCTTTTGATTTTAAATGTTGTGATTAGAAATGGTTCTGAAATATGTGAGTCACTTTTCTACTTTAGTAATTTGTGTAGTAACCAGAATGGAATTTTTCTTTACTGATGGCAAACGTCTCAGGCTTTAGGTCACCTTTCTAAAGGTCAAGGCCTGGAGATACAGGCTGAGCTGGTGTTGGAAATTAGGCTTAATCTCTACTGATGGAGTACAGCCCTGGGAATTGCCTGCCCTCCCTGTCCTATAAGTGAGTTCTTGAGAGTCATTCGTACTCTATTATTTAAATGATTTACTTAGTATTTCTTTTTAAATTCGTTTACTCTCCTTTCAGAAAAAATAATTGAAAGGGAAATTTATATCACAATAAAAACTGGTATCATTTGAGGTAAATAGAAAGCAACCTATACAGATAACCCAAATGAAATATAATGATATTAATCACATTCTCTCTTGATACTATTGAATGCTAAACGTTCTGAGGCTGAGTCCTGGTACATCTTTATTTAAAAGAGAGATTATCAAGTGTTAGAGAGATATTAGAGAACCTATTAGTACTAAACTGAGTCTTCTTGAGTAGTGAGAAGGCTTGAAAAGGATTAACTTTTTGCTAAGAGATTCAATATTATTTAAAATTGCATTCCAGTGTCATTTGAAATCACATATTCCAGACCACCCAAAGCGTCTTATCTTTAATATTTGTGTGTCACCAGTGGTACCTGCTGCATTCCACATTTTAGGAACCAATGAACTACATCAGTGGCTGCATATTAAAAGCACTTGAAGGGTTAAAACACACACACACAGAGTCCTCAAACAATAGTGTGCATCAAAATCACTGGCAGCGGGACTTCCCTGGTGGCACAGTGGTTGAGAATCCACCTGCCAGTGCAGGGGACACGGGTTCAATCCCTGGTCCGGGAGGATCCCACATGCCGAGGAGCAACTAAGCCAGTATGCCGCAGCTACTGAAGCCTGCGCGCCTAAAGCCCGTGCTCCGCAACAAGAGATCCACCGCAATGAGAAGCCCGCGCACAGTAACAACGACCGTTCGCTGCAACTAGAGAGAGCCCGGGCACAAAAAATGAAGACCCAACGCAGCCATAAAGAAATAAATAAATAAAAATTAATTAAAAAAAAAAGCACCGGCAGTGCCTGTGGAATTAGTTTCTGACTCAATAGGTTTGGCAGAAGGCCTCAAAATTTGCATTTCTGACAAGATCCCAGGTAACACTAACGCTGCCTCTGAAGACACCTCTTTGAGAACCACTGCACACAATAATAGAAGAACCAGAGGAAGACTAAGTTCAAAACAATTTTGCGTGCTCAGTTTCACTGAAGCCAATCCATGCTGGTCTACAAGGTAAGCAGAAGACTAGAGCAGAGTTGAAATCCAGATGAATTAAGATGCACACATTTCTTAACCTTTACTCCGGCTAGGAGTACATCAGTTCCTACAAGTGGAGCTGCAGCACAAAGTAAATAGATCTGCTCCGAGAAAAGGTCAGTACACATGTCCTGCTACAACCTAATTTCAGTCTATTGCCCTGTGCCCTATTACTCGCTCTGGTGCAAGAGATACAATGGTGAAAAGCTTGAATTTAATTGTCTCTTCTATACTAAAAGCTTCTTGGTGCACAGAACATTCATGAAACTAAAGAGAAGGGCTAAGGAAGGCAGGCTTGTCCAGTCACAGTATCACACACATCACTTCAGCTCTATCTCTGAGACTGCTGCTTTTCTGGTTTCCATCAGTGTCTGGGACAAGGCTCCTTTTAAATCTTCAAGCAGTCCTCAACTCTATGTTTTCCTGCCTCTTCATTCACTGCATGTCATTGTCGAGAACCAGATACTAGGAGTTATTGCAGAAAGAGGCCTTGAACACTTCTTACTGTGGCGTGCTAGCTATTTGCCAGCCCTGCCGCCGATTGTGGAATTGTATTTAGTTTCTATGACTTAATAATTACTTTAATTTCACTTCACACTGTTCTGAAGAACTCTTTTTGAATGAAGGGCACTTACCACACTCCTAGTGCTCGCCTGGAACCGACACAGCTAATCAGAATGTGTAGAATTAAATAAAAGAGTAATTATGGGAGGCTGTGATGTGTTATAACAGATGTACCAAACAAGGCTGGATCAACTCATTGCTCGGAAGAGATATAATTTATTAAGGCAGTTCCAGCACAGATCTTACAAGCACAAGTGGAAGCATTTAACAGGGTAGAGGAGGAGAAAAAAATGGAAGTTTTTGAAGCATTGAATTTAATAAAAAGAGTCCAATTATTTTATTTATTCTGTGCACCATTCAGGTGCATCTTCCCATAGCCCCTGGTGCTCAAATCTGTTTGAATTTGCTGTCCATGGGAAATAGGTCCCTTTTTGATTCAAATGACCATGAAGGAGAGGTGTCTAAGGGTAGGGTGGGGACCACCGAGATTAAACATATGTCCCCACCCCAAGGGTCTAGAGTATGCCTCTCGTCAACCAAGCTACTCATCTCTCCCTTTCTTTTGAGGTAATCTACGGTATGCTAGGTGGAAAATTCAAGGTGAGACCAAATGAGAGTCAGGCTACTGGAAGTACCTGAATTGATGGTGTGCTTCCCATTGAGCTCTGAGCTCTGCCAGCCTCTCAGAGAATGTTTTCCCTGAACACTGCATGGTTAAAGCAGCCGTGTACTTTTAGCTTTTGCTGTGGTTACAGACTCTTTCTGGGCATGGTGAGGAGGGAAGAAAAAGGTAGAAAACAAGGTTTAGGTCTTCTCGAGGCTTATGACTAACTAATAAAGACAAGCCCGTGCACTTCCAAATTTGAGAACAGTTTCAGTTCATCATTAACTCATTGCTTAAAATACAATGTCAAATTGTTCATAAACAGCCTAAAGGATAGGGTTTGCGATACTTTTAGGAGGACCCAAGTCTTGAGCTGGTCTTGGGGGAAACCCTGAACTTCAAGCAATTTGCTGTCATTTAACAGGTTTGATTTGGCAAGAAGGGTCTTTAAAGGGTGAGTTTTTTAGATACCATTTTTTCTTTGAACCCGTTTTTCATTTGTCCTCTGTACAGTTTGTGTAGAAATTTTATTGTGAGTTGTGTAGGGCCATCTTTTCACTTATTTTTTTCTCAAACTTTTTTACCTGTCCGTATCTATCTATCTATCTATCTATCATCTATCTATCATCTAAATTTTTATAAAATTTACAAAAACATATATAAAGGTTTCTCAAGTTTGTCTTGTGTCCACAACTAGGCATCAAGCTTTCTGAGGATAAGTAATATTTCTTATTCATCTGTGTATCCTACCAGAGTGTTTAGGACAGTGTTTTGTTTTTTTTTCCATAAAAACAATAAATTGCTGATTGATTAAAATGAAATATAATGATGACCTTGGCTGTCTACGTCTGAAGTAGCACAAATCCCAAGTGTGGAAAATGAGAAAGTGTTTCTTTCACTTATTCCTTCTTTTTAATATTGTACTGGTGACGAATGAGGCCAGAGGGTATGTGAGTGGTGTTACAAGGCACAGTAGACTACACCAGAACAAACATGGTTTTCAGTCGGGAGAACTGGGCTCCAAACAGCACATGCCTGGCACCAAGTTGAGTTCTGGAAACCCTTCATCACTTAGGTTGCCAGTGTCCCCCTTGGTCAAGCAGGCCTGACAATGATACTTACCCACACATGGATTTGGTGCAGATCAAATGAAATGTGAAAAACATAAAGAGAAGTTCTGGTCCTACGTAAATAAATAGAAATTGTTGTTTATGATAATAAAATGGAGAGAATGGAGCACACACTGAAACCAGCATAAACCAGTTTGATCAAGTCCAGACAGTTTGGCAGTTTCAATAAATCTCATGGCTTTATGAAGTTTCTACTGTTTACTTGAAAAATCATAACATTTTCCAAAAAAACAAATACAGGCCTCTTTAATTGGGGCTGCCTTGTGGACAGATGGTTACCAAATGGGCTGGTGGATGACTGGGAGGCAGCTGGATTAATCGTCCTTTTCATCAGGTTGGGCGATCTTGGCTGGAGAAAAACAGGATTGTTTTGTCGTTGCCCCGTACCTGCTTGTGCCTGTTGAATGAACTTCAGGCTCTAAACTGAACCCTAATGAAAACTTGGAAAGGATGAAGCATAATTGTCGGTGCTTACAGAGCCATCTGCTGATTTTTGCCTTCATGCTTTCCTTTACCAGTCAGGGCACCTTATTTACCTTGAGAAACCACCCTTCTGTCAGCCCCAGGAAAGGTTATGTGACCCAAACCTGGCCAATCAGAATACTGTACTGTCCTGGTTCTTATGGGCACCTGACCCAAGCCAGGCCATCCAGGGCCAAAGAGACTCAATTCTAGAACTTGAGTTTAAACTAGGAGAAAAAGGAAGCCTTCTTTCTCTTTTTTCTTTTTCTTTCCTTTTTTTTTAATTGAAGTATAGTTGATTTACAATACTGTGTTAATGCTAATTTCAGGTGTACAGCATAGTGATTCTTGCTTGTTTGTTTGTTTGTTTTGTTTTGTTGCAGATTATACTTCATTATAGAAATTCCATTACAAGATATTGGGTATAATTCCCTGTGCTCTACAGTAAATCCTTGTTGCTTCTCTATTTTATGTATAGCAGTTTGTATATGTTACTCCCATACTCCTCATTTGTCCTTCCCTGCCTCCCTCTCCCCTTTGGTAACCATAAGTTTGTTTTCTATATCTGTGAGTCTCTTTCTGTTTTGTATATAGATTAATTTGTATTATTTTTTAGATTCCACATATAAATGATGTCATATAGTATTTGTCTTTCTCGGTCTGACATTTCACTAAGCATAATATTCTCTAGGTCCATCCAGGTTGCTGCAAATAGCAATATTTCATTCTTTTTTATAGCTGAGTAATATTCCATTACATATACCACATTATATATATGTATATATACCATATATATATATCACATTATGTATATGTGTGTGTGTGTATATATATATATATATATATATATATATATATATCTCACATCTTAAACCAATCTTCTGTTGATGGGCACTTGGGTTGCTTTGAAGTCTTCATTGATGCTAGAAGGATGTAAGTTTGGAACTCCTCGTTAGCCAATCACATGGGAGCGTGTGTCTGAGAATGGAGCCAGTGCTGAGGAAAGCAAAGCTGAGAGATAAGGACACCACACTGGCCATATTGTTTGAGCATCTGGACATAGTGATCCATCCGCAAGTCCTTCCTTGGAGTCTATAATGGGAGTACAACCAACACACATTTCTCAGAGGTGAGTGGGACAAAAGTAAAATAAAGGAGGCATCAATAATAAGGTCTCATATATTGGAGCGTGCTTTGTCCTCCTCTGAGAAGATACCGCCCTCTACTCCACATTGTCCATCCTTCCTAACAGGAAACACACAGTTACATATTTACTATTTGCTCTTGAAGTCATGTCATGCCCTAGCTTTGACTCCCTGGTAGGTTGATTTATCCTCAAGGGCAGGGTTTTGTCCTGTTTTTGGCTCCTACCTGCCATACAGAGCTGCTTAGGCTGTACAGACTCAAAATTTATCTCTGCCTTGACAACTGAGGAAATGGGGATATTTGTTCAGCTCTCGGAGGACACTGCTTCTCCACTGGGCCCGTGTGTACCCAGAGTGCTTTGCCTTAGCTAAGATTCTTACCAGCCACAGCAGTTATAATAAGGGAAATATTAGGTTTGGGGGGTTGGGTGGCAGAGAAGGCTATGTGTACTGAAGAGCCAGTCTCCTCATTTCCTTCTGCCTTTGCCATCTTGTCAAGGCTTGCATCACCACCTGTGATTCCTGACATGTAACGGCATCTGACTGCTGACGCTGCACTGTGTGTGTGGAGAAGTGGGTCAGAGACGAGACCCGTCAACAGCTTTGTTATCCAGACCCTGGATCAGGACGTTCACGCAAGTCTCATGGAGCCATGGCTCTTTTAGTTTCTCCCTGTCTGTCTTTCCGTGGGGCCCTCAATCAGATTGTTCGGCTGACGAGGGGCCAGAGGTTCTGTCATCACTCCATTGCCAAGGCCTTCTTTCTTCCCTTCTCATCCCACTGCTACACTGGAATAACTTCCTCCTCTATAGCCAAAAAGCAAGAGCTCTGTACATA
Organism: Monodon monoceros; assembly: GCF_005190385.1. NCBI lineage: Eukaryota > Metazoa > Chordata > Mammalia > Artiodactyla > Monodontidae > Monodon > Monodon monoceros. The sequence goes on from NW_021703766.1 coordinate 31,556,626, forward strand.
GTCGATGATCCTCCACTAGAAGCAAGTCCCAGGTCCACCCCAGCCAAGGCCTTGTTACCTCAACAACCATTGTAAAATGGGCTTTGATTACTACTTACAAAGTGCTTTCACACACATACCTTGTTAATGCTTTCTAACGCCGTGGTGAGTCAGGACACTCAGCCCGTGAATGGTGCCCATGACCACATAGTTTGTAAAGGGCAAGGCCACGTTCAGAATATATGTCTCCTAACTTCTTATTTTTTATCAAGCTATTTTTCTTCCATAATATCAGCTTCTGGGCCAAAAGATTGAGACCAAGCTCGTGCTTCCCCAGTCCTAGGCATAGCTTCTCTGGGTGAAAATAGAGCACCCTTCCACCTGGTTCCATTTGTGAAACATCAAGCCAGCTGGGCTGGAAATTCAACACAGTCTCTCCAACATACATGAACAGGGCCCCTGGCATCTCTTTCAGTGCTAAGCAACCCTGAGGGTTCCAAGGACTCAAGGAGAGGGTTATAGTGGGATGGTGTTCTAGACCCTTGGAGCAGAATTCCTCCCTCACCAGATGAGTTGTGATTATTATGAATGATAAAGAGGTTCATTGCTTTATTATTCTTACTTTTAAAAGTTCTGAAGCAAATGTTTCTCTCAGCACCCTAACTGATCATTTTAATTTCCTTGCTTTTGCTATAATAAAAATTGATGTTAAAGGATGCCTGAGGCAGTGTAATGAGAAAATGAAATTAGTTTTTCAGTTGACTGATCAAAAGCATTTTATATGTGATAATAAACAGTTTATTTTACTCTTTTGCTTATGACATAATTAATGGCCAAAATATTTTCCTGAAGTTCATATTGTCTGCCGAACTCTCCTTCCAAGTTCCAGGAAAATAATATTTTTGTAATTCCCCAGGCTGGACAAAAAATAAACTTTACCATTCCCTGCAGAAGAGAATTCATTATCTTTGTTTAACCCTTCATGATTTGTGGCTACTATTAGACCAATCAGGTTGGGGGAAATGCTTGTCTACATTTCCTTCCCGGGACACAGCAATGTTTCTCTGTTGAAACTGAAGCCAACCTTCCCAATGGTCTTTCTTGTTGGAACGCTCTTCCTGACGAGAAAGGTTTGCTGTGAGGATTAAACAGCACATGTTTTCAAAAATGTAGACTGGTTGAAACCCAGCAAACTGAACTCAAACTTTTTTGATCTTTGACTTTGAAATTTGTGTTGCTTTTTCTCCACTTAGCAAGATAAGACAATGATGGGTTTAAATGAATGTTGAATTGGATTTGAAGACCTGGCTACTAATCCCAAATATCTCCTTCCCCATGTATGAGTTGGGTATTTCAGTTTACTGTAGCTCTATCTCAGTTTCTTCATCTGTGCAGCTCCCTAATTTATCTAAATAACAATAATAGTACCAATTACTAGGGGCTTGCTATGTGCCAGGTGTACCAAGATGTATATGCAAAGACATTTCTTAAAGCCCTGCTGGTCAGAACAGAGAACTGCAGTCAACCTGCATCAGTTAGCTTTTACTGCCTAACAACTACTCTAAAATATAATGGCTTAAAATAATAACCATTTTATTTAGCTCATGATTCTGTGAGTTAGCTGGGTCGTTCTTCTGGTCTCAGCTGACTTGGCTTTTGACTCTTTTTTGACTTTCTTATGTCTAAGGTCAGCTGGCATTTTGCAGCTGGATGGCCTAGGATGGCCTCCCTCATGTGTCTGGAGGTTGGCAGGCTGGATGGTCAGCTGAGATAGCTACTCTTTCCTCCATGCAGTCTCTTAACCTCCAGTAGGCTAGCCTGAGCTTGTTCGAATGGTGGTCTCAGGGTTCTAAGTGAAACAAGAGAGACAAAGCCCCAACGTACCACATTTTTTTCTTTTGCTGTACGCGGGCCTCTCACTGTTGTGGCCTCTCCCGCTGCGGAGCACAGGCTCCAGACGCGCAGGCCCAGCGGCCATGGCTCACGGGCCCAGCCGCTCCACGGCATGTGGGATCTTCCCGGACCGGGGCACGAACCCGTGTCCCTTGCATTGGCAGGTGGACTCTCAACCACTGCGCCACCAGGGAAGCCCCGTACCACATTTTTTAAGTCTCCACTTGCATCAGCGTTTGCTATCATCCCATTGACCAAAGCAAGGCGCATGGCGTAGCCCAGAGCCCATATAATAGAGTACTACCCAAGGGAGGGGAATCTTTGCAGTCTCTTTGGCAGTCTACCACATGACCTAAATAACCATCAATACCAAGAATGGTTGATTCAATTATGGTTCATATTTGTTCTTTGCACAAAGTTTTTGTACATGCTGCTCCTTTGGTTTGGAATATTCTTTTCTCTTCACTTATTTAACTTATTTTCTTCCTTTAGAGCTCAGCTTGAGAATTCTTCCCTAGTTCTTTGATTGGGGCAGATCTCTGAAGCTCTCACAAACACCTTGCACCTTCCTCTGTTGCCCTTCCCACATTTGCAAAATGACAAATTTAGTTTGCATGGTTATCTAATGGTTACTGGTTATCCCACCAGACTGCAAGCTCAAGAGCATAAGGACCTGTCTAATTTTCACTTACCACTGTATCCTCAGTCTACCAGAGTGTCTAGCATACAACATCAAAGTACTCATTAAGTCACTGTTTTTAGATTATCTTTACTATTTCTCAATGTCATGCAGTTGTCACCATAGGAGTCTTTCATATCTTTTATTAGATGTATTCTTAAGTCCTGAAGTTTTCAATTTTTTAAAATTTATTTTCTTTTTCTTTGTTGCTGGTAGCTTTTAATACAGTTGAATTTTGTGTATCAACCTTGTGACCGGAGATCTTGCTAAATTCACTAATTAATTCTAATGCTTTGTCAATTAAAAAAAAACTCCCTTATGTGAAATTAAATCATCTATAAATAGTGTCTATTTTATTTCTTCCTTTTAAATTCCTATCCTTTTTTTTCTTGCCTTATTACAGTACCCAGGCACTTCATTACAATTTTGAGTAGAAGTAGTGATATCAGGCATCCTTATTTTATTTGTGATCTTAGAGGAAAGTATTCTGTAAGTCACCATTACTGCAAGGTTTCCTAAAGATTTCTTACATTTCTGCCTTATTTTCAAAACTACAAAATCCAGAAAAGGGCAGGTGACCACACTGAAACTGGATGTGTCCTCAATGCCAAATGCGAGGTACTACCTTGTCTTTATGCATCTCAGGAGGTTATTTGGTATAATACACTGAAATAATAACTAACTATGAGTGGACACTGCAGGCAGGCAAATAGCATTAGGACTCCTAATCACGGAGAAACCTAAATGAGCGGGTCTAACACCAACAAGGGATATTTATAGAGGGAAAGGATTAAGTTGCTTTACTGTCAAGGGTCCTGCTGGTCTGGAGTCTGAAGGCAGTGGCAAAGCAGAGAGGAAAATCCAGGAAACTTGGGTCAGAGACTTGCTGTGTGATCTTGGGTCAGTCACTTCCCCTCTCTGAGGGTACTGTCCTTGTCTATGGAATGAGAAGAGTGATCCAGATAAATACAGTATAAGATTTCTCCAGAAACTTAGGTTTTACTGGAAATGACTCTGGGGCCACCTCCAGGGACAAGAAGAAAACTAACTAGAGATCTATGACTCCCTACTCCCATCAGAGTCTACCAGGGTCCAATCTGCTATATATTAGTGAGATTTCTATCAATATTTTGTCTGGAAAAAAAGTTCCCATTTTTCAAAAAAAATATAAACTAAACTTAAACCAAATTCCCTGACCTAAGTAATGAGAGCTAATATATATTGAGGACTGGCCACTCTTCTTAGTTAATAATGTGTGGTGTATCATCTAATTCTTACAACAGTCCTGTAATGTACCTATATTTATTATCCCATTTCACAGATGAGGAAACTGAGTCTTAGAGAAGTTTAGTCACTCACTCAGAGTCAACATTTTTACATGTGGAGTGGTCATCTGATTCCAGAGGCTGGTTATGATGCCGCATTTGCCTCCAAAGGGAAGGCAGGAAACTAGACAATTTCTAAGTGTCTTCAGATTTGAAAGTTTGTGTCTCTATGTGCCATTCTAAACAATTAACATTAGTGTCGCTCGAGATTCATTCATTCAGCCATTCAATAAATAGTTTTTGAGCACTTGCTATGGGCCAGGCTTTGGAAGCACTGAAGCAGAATGGGCCCTTGCCCTCATGGAGCATCCACCACCAAGTCACCTGTGGGCACTGCCCAGGAAGCTTGGGCAGCTGTGAACAGAGCCAGTGGGTGTCCTATGGTCTTTGCTTTCTTTAAGGAGATTTTTTTTTTTTTTTTTTTTTTTGCTGTACGCTGGCCTCTCACTGTTGTGGCCTCTCCCGTTGCGGAGCACAGGCTCCGGACGCGCAGGCTCAGCGGCCATGGCTCACGGGCCCAGCCGCTCCGCGGCATGTGGTTTCTTCCTGGACCGGGGCACGAACCCACGTCCCCTGCATCGGCAGGCGGACTCTCAACCACTGCGCCACCAGGGAAGCCCTGGTCTTTGCCTTTTAAGGGCCTGCTTCTCATCCTTCAGGGACCACATTGCACACTTCCTGAAAGCACAATTAATTTTTACTCACTTCCTGACTGCAGTAAGTGTCATCTGTCATTTAGACCACCAGACCCCTTTGATGGGCTGCAGGAGCTCTGGGGCAGCACTGGGGAGGTCAAAGTTCCCTGTTAGGTCATAGTTTCTGCTTGGAGGCAAAGATAAAGTGATTTGTAACTCCCTCAGGAAAAGTAAAATGAATGGGGACTAGTGGTCAGGGAAGAGGGACTGGAATTTAAAATCTTTGGAAACGTCAACAGATCCATTAAAGTTTCCTTGGCCCAGAGCTCTTTGAGACTCACCTGGAGGGAAATAATCAATTCCAGAAACATCAGGGATCCCCAGGTACTCAACACAGTTAAATACAGGTTAATGAGGCACATTTAGATAGATGATTTTGTAAGCAGCTCTATCGATGGGAAAAAAATCATAGTTAAGCTCGGGTTGAAGAGAATTCACCCTCAGCATGTGTGCTCAAGCTTTATTCAGTAGTTCGTGGAAAAAAATCTGATGAGATGTAAAATCACTCTATTTAATCCAAGTTTCTCATGCAGCGTGTGTTAATATTTGTCTTCTTTCTTACTTAAGTGGCTTAATGGTTAAGTTTTCAATCACATAACCACTGAATATGCAAGATATAAACCACAGGCAATTAAATGGTAACTAAGGTAGTAGGGCTGACTTGATTTAGCTGGTGTGTTATTAAGATTATAAACACAACCCAGTCCAGCCACTGAGTGGAATATTTTGTCTGGCTGAGGGTCCCTTTTCCAAGAGACAGCTAGTGCCCTGGATGCTGTGAAGGAGCTTGAGAGGCAGCCCCCCAGTATCTCCCTGCCATTTCTCCTTTGGCACTCAACATTTTGTTTCTTGGAGACACCAATTAAGATACAACTTTGTTGTGGGGGAAAGAGGAAGAATCACAAGAACAATTGTCTGACCCTTGAATGCTGGGGCTCCTCAATTTGGATTCTTAATTCTTCCCTTTTTGCTCAGCAGTGGGAAGTTGACACTCAAGCTCTACTCAGAAAATAGAAGCAATACCAGATAGTGCAACAGAAGAAAAGTTAATAAGGGCAACTGGTTATAAAAGGGTTGGGAGAACAGCAAAGCTGAATGGGGGAGCTGAGGCAACACAGAGAGTTGCAACGATGGAAAACCGGCATCACTCCTAGGACCGGAGGCATAATGGGAGCAGGTGGCAATACCTACATCCCAGAGCCAGGGCTGCCCGTGGAAGCTGGAGCCACAGCAGAGGCTGCCCAGCTGGGAGCTAGAGCCACAGAGGGAGAGGCAACCACTGTGGAAGAAGCGACTATAAGCAGAGGCACCAATACACTGACTTTTCCCATCTCTGCCCTCCTTGTCTCCTCCAGGGTATCCCACTGGGTGAAGCCAGGCAGAAACTAGTAGTCCACAACACTCAGGAAATGTCCTACAACTAGAGGTTAAGGGGTGAAGAACGGACCTAAGAGTGAGCAGGAAATAGCCAGACAATAGTCTACCTCACTCACTCACCTACGTGGGCTGATAAGTTCCTATTTTCAGCCTGGACCTCTTTCCTGAGCTTCAGACACACATGCCCACAGTTTGTAGACATCTCCACCTGGATTTCCTGCAAGTATTTCAAAGTTAACATGCCCAGGACTAATTCATTATTTCCCACATGTCATTTCTTACTTTATGTATTTGAATCCAACCCACCTCCTCCCACCAGCCTTTTCATCATGATTAGATTATCTAGTGGTTTGTGTATCAGTTTTTTTAAAAAGGAAATCATACTTGAGTTACTTATTGTTTTTCTGGGTTTTATCTCATTTACTATGCTATTCTGCTTTCTTTTCATTTTGTTTTTTGCTTTTTTGAGATGGGAATTTATTCATGGCATCATTTTAGTTGATATAAATATTTAAGGCTACAAATTTTTCTCTGATCACCACTTTAATTGTACCCTAGAGATTCTGACAGGTAGCATTTTCTGTAATTTAATTTTTGAAAGAGTCATGCCTTTTTGGGACTTCCCCAGTGGTCCAGTGGTTAAGACTCCACCTTCCAATGCAGGGGGGCATGGGTTCGATCCCTGGTTAGCAAACTAAGATCCCACATGCAGTGCAGTACGGCCAAAAAAAAAAAAAAAAAAAGTGAAGACTTATGCCCTTTTGGTTTATATTTCAACTTTCACCTGAGAATGTTAAATGGAGTGTTTTTTAATTTGAGAGAGGAGGACTTGTTTTTTATTTTTATTGTCAATTTCTTGTTTTATTGAAAGAAGTTCTGAGAATGTTACCTGTATTCCTTTTATCTTATGGAAACTATTATTTTTTTTTCCTGTGAAATAATGTATCTTCAATTTTCATAAATTATTCATTGTGTGCTTGAGGGGGAAGAAAAATTCTCTGTGGCTGGGGAGAACAGTTCAATGTTTACGCTTAAGATCTGATCGTCCTTACACTTACGCTTTTCAAGCCTTTTATATTGTTACTTATTTTAGGTCCAATTGGGCACTGTTAAAGTCATATATTATAAGTTCTAACTATTTCCACTTGCATCTCCAACACTGAAAACTTGAAAATAAACACTTGCTTAGTGTTGAGCTTTTAGGTTAAATAAATTACGACATCCATTCGGTAGGACATGGTATGGCCACTAAACATGACAATGAAGAAGATTATTTATTATGCAAGATATACTGTTGAGAGGGACAAACATATCATATGGTCTACATTTTGTTCGAAATCATCCTTCCAGACAATCCAAAAAATCTACATAGCTTAAATGTTCTGTAAGCAACATGTATTACTTATTTAATTGAAGAAAAGAAGATCTTGAAACAAAGGCTGAGTTCAGTTCCACAATATTTACTAAGTGACTAGAAAAAATGGGTCAGGTGTTGTGCTGCAAAAGTGAATGAGACAATCTCTTCCCTTAAGAAAGTCATAAGTTAATAAAGAAGACAAACATGTTTTTTTAAATGACTGTAGCATACAATAGAATAAATAAACAAATCGTTACCCAGAAAAGAGAATGATTAATTTTCCATGGGTAATGTGGGGACCATTCCTAGAGAAGATACCTAATTAGGTAAGCCACAGTTGGGTAGATATACACTTTTCTATCTATGGCTACAAATATATACGCAAATACAAAGCAAGCTGATTATGGGGTGATCCCTTAATTTCCTAATGAGGAGATTTAAAAAATTTTATAGCTAACTTAAATGTATAAACTTTTAGAGATATTTAGAAATGGTCAAATATTTTATTTTGTTCCTTTGATTCGTTCAGACATACTTATTAAAAATCGTGAATTACGTAACTATTTAGAAGTATTGTTTTTGTACTCATAATTAAAGAAATATTTATTGTAACTCTTCCCTTAATCTTCAACTACAGTGTTTTATCAGGACCATAGTTTGAGACATCTAAAATAATTTTAAGATCATCATATTCATGTCTGTCTAAATTGACTGAGATATAGCACTGTTTGGGCTCGAAATGTGTCCCCCCACTAACCTCGTGTGCTGAAGTCCCAACCCTCAGTACTTCAGAATATGACTTTATTTGGCCATGAGGTCTTCATAGAGGTTACTGAGTTAAATTAGGTCATTAGAGTGGGCCCTAATCCAATATGATCGGTATCCTTACAAAAGGGGAAATTTGGAGACAGACAGGTTTACTTGGAAGAAAGCATGTGAACATGAAGATGTCTACCTACAAACCAAGGAAAGAGGCCTGGAACGGATCCTTCCCTCACAGCCCCCAGAGGGAACCAGCTCTGCCTACACTTTGACTTCAGACTTCTAGCTTCCAGAACTGTGAGACAATAAATTTCTGTTGTTTAAGCCACCCAGTTTGTGGTATCTTGTTATGGCATCCGTAACAAACTAATACAAGCACTTTTTTCCCTCCTGTAAAAAAATTGTATTTATATGTCAAATGCAGAGATTTGGTCTTTCTTATTCCTCAGTTCATTCCTCTGAACCTTTTGAAAACATTTTTTATTTTTATTTCATTTCTGATTATTTTCTGCATCACCTTTTCTCTCCAGCCCCATGCCAATTTTCGCTACAGATGTCCATGCTCATATCTTAAATGCGCACACTACTTCCAATCCACCTTATATACATTTATATATGTATAGAGACTGCAGCCTTGAAAAATACTAGTGTTGTCTTCCATGTGTTTATTTTAAATTTGCATTATGATATTATTTGATAAACCTTACTGTACTTCTAACTTGGTTTACTCAGTGCGATGATTCTATATCACTAGAGGTCATTATTTTTGACCACTGCGTAGTATCCCATTGTCATATACCATATTTTACCTACCTCCCTACCAAATTATGGACATCAAAGGACATCCAGCGGGCTTCCCTGATGGCACAGTGGTTGGGAGTCCGCCTGCCGATGTGGGGGGTGCGGGTTCGTGCCCCGGTCTGGGAGGATCCCGATCCCGCGTGCCGCGGAGCGGCTGGGCCCGTGGGCCGTGGCCACTGGGCCTGCGCGTCCGGAGCTTGTGCTCCGCAACGGGAGAGGCCACGGTGGTGAGAGGACCGCGTACCGCAAAAAAAAAAAAAAAAAAAAAAAAAAAAAAAGGACATCCAGCTCCTTGCTACCACTGACAATGTGACGCAACGCTTTTGAACCTGTGCATGACCTTGCTGCTAAAAATGCTTTCTGTTTAGGAATCTTCCCAAAGGAAGTTTTAGTGAAATAACTTGTTTCATGAGATGAGATATTATTTCTGCTCAAATGTCTTCATATTCATCATGTCACTGGATACACTGATCAATCTGATAAGGTAAGGATGAAATTATTGACCCTATTCCACAGATAAATTAGCAGAGTCTTAGGGATCTGGAGATGTTTAAGGCTTACTTAACTGGTCAGTAGAAGATAGAAAATAGAATCCAGATCTTCTATCTTCCAGATGGAGGTGATGGCAAAGGGGTCTATGGGGAGAGTAGGAGAATGGAGATGAAAACTGGAGAGTGTACGTGTGCATATGCTCATCATTAGGCTAAATTTTTTCAAGAATGGGGGAAAATAATCTTTTAAAATGCATAGGCAAAGAAGAAAGTTTGCTTAAATAATTTTTTTGTGAGTATGTCCCTTAAAACGCTTCCTATTTTGATCACCTCATAATTTCGTCAAGGGCCAAGGCATGGACATTTTGGCCCCGACATTATTGTAATACCAGGTCTAGAGTGAGGACGCTCACAGGCCAGTGGGATATGCCGACCTCCAGGAATGACCCTCTTCTTTTCTTTTCTTTGCGGTACGCGGGCCTCTCACTGTTGTGGCCTCTCCCATTGCGGAGCACAGCGTCCGGACGCGCAGGCCCAGCGGCCATGGCTCACGGGCCCAGCCGCTCCACGGCACGTGGGATCTTCCTGGACCGGGGCACGAACCCGTGTGCCCTGCATCGGCAGGCGGACCCTCAACCACTGCGCCACCAGGGAAGACCCCTCCTATTTTCTGAAGGTGGAGACAGTGCCCTGGCTGCAGATCGTGTTATACTATCAGAGTTGCCTGATACCAGTTGTCGAGATCATTACTTTTTGTTTTCATTGTTTCAACAAATGTATATCATGCATTTTCTTTGCGCCTGGCTGCATGCTCAGTTCTAGAGACAGTCTAGTGAAAAAGAAAGGGTTCCTCCCCTCAACGTGCTCCCTCTCGAGGCCCTTCAGATAGAGTGGTTAGTACTGGGATTGGAGAGCAAAGGATGTGATGGGTACCCATATGTGGGAACAAGGGTTTAGAGAGATCCCTGTTCCCCATTCCCGTGTAATCATACTTTCTTCTTCCCCCTAATTTCTTGGAGTTTGAGGTAGCATAAGAAGATTAAGCCCACCCTGCCCTCAGGGACAGGGAAATCAATTTTTGTGTTCTGAATATTTTGTCTTTAGGTTTAAGGGACTAACAAAGCCTATTGTGAAAAGAACAAAAGGAAGGGATGTTTGGGGATGAGTAGAAAACTATGAGGACACAGGAGGGAGGGAGTGGAGATTCCCCTGGCTTTGGATAGGAGAAGAGGCCTGTGTATACACAGTGAGGCTTGACTCAACCACTGCTCTAGGCCAGCTCCCTGAAGAGATACACAGGCAGGCCTCAGAGGGTATGACTACATGGTCTAACTAGAGAGGAAAAAGTTCTGAGGCACTGTGCAGCTTTCACAGACCTCTCCGGGCATGAAAATGGGTAGCAACAAGGCTCCAAGAGAGCAATGGAAAAGCAGGCAAAGATTATAGGTAGAAAATATGGTGGGAGAAGGGGCCTAGAGGTCTCCCCCTCTTTTGGTCTTGCATTCTGAATTTTAGTACAACTCCAATAAAGACTGAGAAAGGATTTCCCACCAACCTCTTGCAAACTGAGACTTAAAAAAAAAAATTAAGTTGATTAATGAAAAATAAAGAATTGTGTTATTGCCTGTCTGAATCTTACAACTGAGATTCATGTCTGTGCTGGGCGTATTCAGTTGGAGCACTATTGAGGAAGGGCCATGGCCTCTGGCCATATGCTCTACTATGCTGATTCTCTAGCTCAGCCTTCTGGAAAGGTGCTGACTATTTACTTCACAAGATAATTCCTGGCTCCTCTGCCTTTCCCACAGCCTGTCCAGGAATTCCAGGTGCCCCTCAGTGGTGGTTTCCAAGGAGAAAGGCAAATTTGGGAGCCTTAGGCTCTTGCCAGAGAAGTTCCTGCAGCAAAGTCTGACTCTCTGTCAGGAGTTACAATGTTACCATCCCATTAATGGGTAATATGCACAGGGATAGGTTAGATTGCTTCCATTATTCAAGGAGCTCCATGTGCCTGGTAGCAACAATTACCAAGACGCATAAATACAACAAAGTTAATTAAAATGTTAGTTGATATAAATAACCTAAGGTTATTGAACATTGTTCCATTTTAAATTAATAAATACGCAAAGGTAATGTTTATAATTAAAGCTATAATTTATCTTCATGCTCTGTTTGTTTAATAGCAGTGGTAATATAACGCTACATGCAGAAATGTAGTAATAGATTTGTTTAGCACTGACATTATAAACAAATGTCTCAGTCTATTTATTCTAAGTTATGATACAGATTCTTTTCACATGCATCTGATGGCCTTTAAACCATTTAAAAGGAACTGCATTAACGTAATCTAATCTTGATACTGAACATAACATTTCAGTTTGAATTATCCTGAATCCATGATCCATTTTATTACTCACAAAGCACTTTATACATTTATGATAATGGCAAACCTTGCTCTGTTATTTAAATCCCATTTCAAAAGGGACGTTATTTTCTTTAAAAAATAAATAAACCCCACACATTTGGGGTAGTAAAGTACAAATAAGGAAAAGTCAATGCCCAGCAAGCCCTTTAACAAAGCAAACAATTCAGATTTTTATGACATTAGCAAATAATAAAGGGAAGAACTGACATTTACAGTTGATGAAATTTTATGTTATAACAGATGATGAAATGGAATGAAAATCACATGGAAAAACGTGTCCAGGAGGTTCAGCCATTCTGAGTCAATCTCTACCTGTGGACTGTCTTTAGGGACACTTTCCTAACTTCAACCTTTATTTCAACCCTCAGAAAGGTCCCAGGTCTACCCAGAGAGTAAGGCTTGCTCAGAAGCAGAGCAGGGCACACACCTTCAGTGTCTTTTTCATTCCCCCTCCTTTCAGCTTCCTTCTCTGCCCTTCCCACTTCCTCTTCCCTCCCTTTCATTCACCACCTCCAGCCCTCAAGGGAATACTTATTCTCCACCCTCTCATTTAAATTATAATAAGCATAAGCAACCAGCCTGTTTTCTCCTAGGTTGCTGGAGGTATGGAGGAAAGAGAACAGAGTTTTGTGTTTTTTTCTTGTGTATTTCTAGTTTCTTTCCCTTAACACAGCTTGTTTCTCTCCCTCTTTAATCCCTTTTAAAATAAATGTTTCTTCTGGGTTGATTTGCAGTCACTGAAAAAACAAATCCCACTTTATTTTAGTAAGAATATTTCAGTGGATGTCTTAGAAACAGTTGCCCCTGAAGTCAAATAAACAGCAAATTTAATTTTTTAAAACGCATTTCTTTCTTTCTTTTAAAGGAAGTTAAAAATGTAGCAAGCCTATTTTTGGAGAAAGAATGGGCCAGAGAGTTTTTTTAAAATTCTAAACAGATTACACCCTTTGAAAAATCCTAAAAGGATTTTGGTACCGGAACGTCTGAAATTCAGGAAGGATTTAAATTTAGGATTATAAACTATCCCACCGCAAAATCCTCCTGTGATCAAATATCACATTTTAGGAGATGAGTGTCTTTGTAGCTCCCACTCAGGCTGGTTCTTCTCGTTCTGTGCAGTATTAATAAAACAGGAGCACTGCGGGCTCAGGGCAAACTTTGCGGAGCTGGGCTGCCAGGCTGGCCTGCTATCAAAGGCTCAGCCTTCAGAAATAAGTCAGAGGGCTCCAGTCCTCCGCAGAGGCTCAGAAGGGCTGGGAGAGGCTGAGACGGTTGCCTGCACTGGTAGATCTCGGCTGCAAGCAAGCCCTGAGCAAAGAGGCAAGGGGTTGGGCAGGAGAAGGCGATGGTTGAGGAGAGGAGAGATGATTAAACCCCAACTTCCCCCCTTTGCTTTGCTACCATCTCACATGTCCTTTAAATTCAGGCTCTCCTGAATGTACTGTATCTTTGGTCCTTTCCCATGGCGGTTATGTGGTACCGGCGAAGCGAAGAAGGAACGGATTGACAGGGTTCAGAACATGCTACCCCAAGATATGGCACTGTGGCATAGCGAATATTTCAAGCTGAAGGAATTTGAGAAACAGCAGGTGCAGGAAGGACTTTCTGGCCTTCCCCGCAAGCAGATCGTAAGACCCTCAGTTGAGAGGTGCCCTCCTACAGAAGCATCCTTATCTCTTGAGGTGGAAGGACACCAACAGGAATCTGAACAAACAGGCCTTGCTAAGTTTCCCCCAGTTTACCAGGATGACCTCATACCCTATTTTGTCCTATCACTTTTCGCCACTTTTCCATTCTTCATCAAACCTAATATAAAAATACTCCTCTGACTGTTTCTTCAGGTGATCATTTCCTTAGGAAAATTCCTGAGTCACATAAAACTTATATTCAGTAAATCTGTAGGCTTCTCTCTTATTAATCTGTCTTTTGTTCCAGGGGCCCAGGCCGAGAACTTAGAAGAGTAGAGGAAACCCCTACAGGGTCAAATTCTAGCTCTCCTTAAGTCGGGCATCTAGTGGGCATTCAAGTATTTTTGTCCACAAAATTATGTCTATGTTAAGGGTTTTTCTAGAATGTTAGAACGAGAATGGCTCATTGATATTATGTAGCCTAGAGATTTTAAAACTTTAATAACAATTATACACACTGATGAAGATTCTTTGCTTGATCAAACGTTAGTCAGGCTCCTGAAACTTCTCCTAGGCCTATCTGTGAGTTTTGGGGGTAAAATCCAGTCTTAGCAAGAATACTACTGATCCAGTTTAATCAGAATCCCCCATCCTCAATATCTGATCACCTCTGACATCCGATCAGGTCCCTCGTTCTCTACCACACCTCCCCTCCAGGTGATGTCTGACCACCCTGGCCAGTTTTCAGCAAGAATCATGTTAGCTTGGTTTAGACAGAACCCCCTTTACCCTTAATGTTTTCTCTTAATAATTTTCCGTCCACTGACCCCATGCACTTGCCCATAAATTCCCTCTTGTCCATGCCTTCAGAGTTGAGCGCAATCTTTCTCCCTCCTGCAAAATCCCACTAGTGTGGTTATAACTATTGAGATCGCCTCTCCCCCTTTGACTGAAGTCTTCTTTACTGTGCTTTAACAAGTGCCATTGAATTTTTTTCATTAAACACACATATGCGCGCGCAGTATGTGGAAACATTCTTTCTAGAAGGAAATTCAACCCAGAAGCCCAGTATGAAGAACAGATAAGAGGAAAATGGATCTTATTGACTCAACACTTGAGCAGCAGGCTGGCACCCCTCATCTCATTTTCTCTCGTCTCCCAGGGTGGTTCCTGCAATACCTTTATTAAACTTTAGAAATCCACACAACAGTTTGAAGATCCTTAATTGGGTCCATCCTCTTCTTTTTGTGCTCTTCTACTGAAAGAAAGTCAAACAAGGAAGGCAATGAGGGCAGGGGAGTCACCCAATGGCTCCCAGCTGACCTGGACCCCAAACCCACTTGTCCCAACTCTAAGCTTAGATCCCTTTCTTTAAGGGTGTCATCAAGGATTGCTCAGTTTTGTTCTATGTACTCTAATCAGCCGAGAATCCCAGCTTGGGCTTAAACATTGTCTAATAAATTCAGCAATTAGATTTAGAGCCAGGAGATTTGATGGGCCAGTAGAAATGTAGTTTCCTGTTGACCCTCAGAAGACAGGTCAGTGATTTTGACAGACAATATCATTGTGTAGGTTTGGTAGGGGGTGCCAAGGAGACTAGAGGTAGGGAAAGGCATGATGAGTAAGTGAGCCTAAATTTAAATTCTACATTTCACTTTGCCCTACAGTTCATCACCTCTTCATGAACTCGTGTTAAGGTTAGTCTCATAGCACCCTGTGATGCCCTAGGATAGCTGTTCTCAACTGGGATGATTTTGCCACCCACGGGCTATTCGGCAACATCTGCAGACTTCTGATGCTGCTAAACATCCTACAAAGCATAGGACGTTCCCCCCAAACAAAGAATTATCTGGCCCAAAATGTCAATAGTGCCCAGGTTGAGATAACCTGCTTGAGAATTTAGCAATCGCTCTCAAATACATGGTTTCATTATTATCCAGCTAAATCCTTATCTGCACTTTAATTCACAATATAATGAAAACTCAGCACTAAATTGGACAATAAGCCATAGGTAGGTACAGCAGACATCTTGAAGAGTTCCAGCCTTTTGAGGGGGCGTCTCATTTTGATGGGAGAGGTGGGCATACTGGGTACAAATGACTGTGTCGTTACAGGCAGAGGGAGAGAAGAGATTGCGGGGTGTGCGTGGGGGTGTCTGGATCTTTGGCTTGTGTGGGAGGAGTAGCAAGGGACTGGTGTGTGTTCCAAGTTTCTTTGTTGACTTTTGCTGGGGATCAGATGAGCTGGATAATTGCTCAGCTGCGATGTGGGGGAAAGAGAGAGGCAGGGAGGTAAAAGAGAAGGAACAAACCCATGTAGTTACCTAGGATCAGCATGGAATAAGGATGGCAGAACACCATGGAAAAGAGACGGTGATAAGGAACAGGGGTAACTTGGCCAGAGGAAGCAAGTTAAAAGCATGGGACCAGTTAGGTGCAGCCTTTCCTGTGGAACCATGGCCACCTAAATGCAGGCGCTTAAGGGACTTCCAGAATCAGCCCTCACCTTGGATCCTATTGTCTAAAAGCACTGCCCATTCCCTTGAAAAAAAGAGCTTTCTCCCCTGCCAGCTCAGGAGACAAAGAGCAATGCTTTGCAAAATCCATAAAACTAAAGACTCCAACAGTGTCAAGCCTGTTTAAACAATCACTTGTGCTGTGAGGCAAAACAACTGAGACATCCGGATAAGCACTGTGGTGGTATTTTTCATGTTGATTGCAATAACACCATCAAAGCCATGCACATTCTGTGTAAAATCAATGTCTGCTTGTTGGAGGAGGAGGGGGAGGGGAGAGGCCTGGGGATTTTATCTTGTAAGTCGAGATAATCGCATGCCTAGGGCTTGGAAAAAATTGATGGTGGATCAATGGTCAGGAACATGAACTGGACTCATTTGTGACTGTGCAGTGCCCAGTGTTAGCTGGGAGTCTTGGGATGTATAAGAGAGATGGGGGACTGAGGTGCTACCTTTTGAGTGGGCTGGTAAGGTCTTGGCATTATCTACAAGGTAATGAGAAAGACCACTCTGGGAGGGTTCAGATACTAGAGAAGATGAGCTATAGTGGGAGTGAATTTCCAGGGGCCGAAGGATACACCTATCCAATAAGGGATGTGACTGTGTGTGTGTGTGTGTGTGTGTGTGTGTGTGTGTGTGTGTACATGCACAAGCAGCTCTTATACCCATGGGGAAAGCAAACCTGGGTTTGTGTCAAGGAAACTTTTGTTACTGAACCAAACTTGGGTTCACTTCCCCATGAGCGGTGAAGCCAATCTACTAACACCAGGTTGTGGTGAAGGAAAGTGCAGCTTTATTGTAAGGCACCAATAAGAGGAGAACGGGTGGTTTGATACTTTGGGAAGGGTTTCAGCAAAGCATTTTTAAAGGTAAAGTGAGGGAGGGGCGTCCCAGGGTATGTGGTCAGCTCATGCACAATTCTTATTGGTTGATGGTGAGGTAACAGGGCAGTCTCACAGGGGTTAATGTCATCAATCCATAGGTGCCAGAAGGTCTGGGGGCTACTGCTCACGATTATCAAGTAGTAAATTTCTTCCATTTGGTGGTAGTTTTAGCATCTGAAAAACTCAGGAAATGAGCATCAGATACTATTATCTAGGTGCTTCAGAGAGGAGCTAAAGGAGAGAATGAGGAGGTGGGGTCTGTCTGGGAAGGCCTCATAGGGTCCTGCTCCTTTCCACTTTACAAGTCATTTTTGTCCTGATCAAGGGTATTTGCTGGTTCCTTTGTTTCATAAACTAGGAAAATACTCAGGCTCAGGGTGGGGCAGATGGGTTGAATTGTGAGTCTAACTTGGTGCCAGCCTCCTTATGTTTGGGCCATGGTTTCTGCAGTTCTTTATCGGTGGGGATGCTTAGGGGAGGTGATAAGGAAGGAATAACGAAGAGAGGGCAATCACCTTACTGTTTCTTCCTTTCCAGATGAGGTTCCTATAGGAGTGGACCCTTTTCCCCCCAAAGTGGTCTCAATTCCCTTTCACTGGTGGAGGAAGAGGGAGGGAGTTACCTCTTCTCTTTGTTGATCCCTGTGAGGATTAAACGAGTTATTTCACTTAAAGCACTTACCTTACTCAATAAAGATTTCAGCTAGTAGGGCACAAAAACCAACAGAGGTTCAGACAGCTCTTCACTTGGCATTTCTGGGGATACAAATCCAAATCATACAGAGTCAAGGTGGGATGGTGGAGGGGAGGGGAGAGAAGAGATAAAACTGCCCATGGCAGTGCACCATCTCTCTATGCCATCAGTTTGCATTCCCCAAGTGCACAGGGGCCTTATCACCAGGAACTCAGACTAATGCGTCCCTTTTCAGAGTCCTCCCATTCCTCCTGCTCTGCCCTCATAATGCCTCTGGCCCTTTAACTCTCACTCTCCTCTAGAATGCTTCACTTTCTCCAACATCTCCTCCTTCCTGGTTTGCTGCCTTTCCCCCCAGATGTCATAAGCCCCAACCCTCCTCTGGTATCTATAACTCGTTTACACATTTCTACTTCTAGGTGGGGTGGGGGACACATTTTAAGCCACGACTGCTGTAGAAGAGGTAGATGGATGTTGGGGGGCATTTCCTATTCCTGATGTGCCGTTGACTTTCTTTTTCCTTCATCATCTTGAAGTATCTGAAAAAGAAATTCAACATACTTCTGAGTGCTTAATGCCCTACTTGAGTCTCTATGTAGCCTCACCTATTAGGGTATCCTTAGCCTTATAACCTATTTGTCCTTTGGATATACAACAAAGTCACTTTGAATTAACCTGATACTAGAAGACATCTTTTTTTTTTTTTTTTTTTGCAGTACGCGGGCCTCTCACTGCTGTGGCCTCTCCTGTTGCGAAGCACAGGCTCTGGACACGCAGACTCAGCGGCCATGGCTCACGGGCGCAGCCGCTCCGCGGCATGTGGGATCTTCCCAGACCGGGGCACGAACCCGCGTCCCCTGCATCAGCAGGCAGACTCTCAACACTGTGCCACCAGGGAAGCCCCTAGAAGACATCTTTTGACTGCACTAGAATGTCGAGATGCATGTGCTAGAGGGGAGGGGGTAAATACTTCCTACAGATTGTAGTTGGTGCTCACTTAATTGGAGGCCTTCCCTCCCCTTGCTATTTCTTTT
Organism: Monodon monoceros; assembly: GCF_005190385.1. NCBI lineage: Eukaryota > Metazoa > Chordata > Mammalia > Artiodactyla > Monodontidae > Monodon > Monodon monoceros. The sequence goes on from NW_021703766.1 coordinate 31,575,161, forward strand.
TCTTTTTTTTTTTTTATGTTTTGGCTGAGCTATGTGGCATGTGGGATCTTAGTTCCCCGACCGGGGGTCGAACCCTTGCCCACCGCATTGGAAGCGCAGTCTTAACCACTGTACCGCCAGGTTAGTCTCCCCTTTCTATTTCAACTCACACTGGCAGCTCTCTTCTCCAAAATCAAAATAATGGCACCCTGTTTACACCCTATCTTGCATTACTCATTGATTGGTTGCTATGTTTTATGCTTAGCTTCCCAGTTAGACTGTAAACTCCTTGAAGACAGTGGCTATTTTTTCCCTCTCCCTGGATCCCACAGGGTTCCCAGCCCAGTTTATGGCTCTCAGTGAGCACGAACACACAGCAGGCTGTTGTGTAAGGGACCTTCACTACTTTAAAATTGTTGGTGGAAACTCATTAGTGATTTAGCTTGATACCTTCTTTCTACCTTGTTGAGTCTTTTTCTTGAGGCCTGACACCCCATAAAGCTTATCTATCCAGCCCCGCCATCCTTAGCACCATTTCTCTTTGCTTCCCCTAATTTAATTATTGGAAAACCATGCTTTAAAGCCATTTTATTTCCAGATGGGATCATTTACCATCTCTGAGGCCAGGTCTCACGTGACCTCTCCAAAGCCAGATTCTCTTTATTTTTAAAGAATGATCACCATTAAATATGTTTGTCTTTAGAGAGAAATTCTTTCAGAAACTAGGCCCTGAGAGAGAGGTCATAAGATTCTGGGGAGTGGTGCCGGTTACACAGTAGTTAATTCTGAATCCCAGACTAGAGGGTGTCCCTGGCTTAGTACAGAAGGTCACCACAAAATGTTCTCTTTTGTTCGTATTTGAAAGTAGATGCAAAAAAGTGGGCGTTTGAGGTTTGCGCTCCAGATGAGCTGGAGCCAGGATACATGTAGCATCAACTTCTGTGTATCAGGAACTTGGACCTCAGCAGAGTGCGCAGTTGCTGGCAGCCAGCCAAGTGACAGTCCTAGGTGTGCTCGTCCAACAAAAGCCAACTGCTCGGTGGAGAAAGGGGCTCAGGAGACAAGCTTTGGCTTTAACCCCTGGCCTGTGGTGACCCAGCTGTGGGTCAGGGGGACAAGGACAGGTCATACAATTTCTCTGAGCCTCACTGCTGTCAGCATATAAATAAAATGGGGTTCAGCTTGGGATTTGGGACTGGGTGACCTATAAAATTCTTTCACTGGGGACTGTTAAAAAATTATGCCCAGCCAAGTTTCTGGAGAGGGACAATGTGATGTAAGGCTTCTGTTGGACCTTTGGTACCAATAACTGCATGCTATTTTCATGGAGCCTCTTTGATTGTGATAAAAATATAATTAATATATTGTGTCTGGATCACTTACTGTAAGACTTCACATTAAAACTTTCTTGAGCTGTCATAAGGCAGTGGTTCTGAATTTTGGGGGGAATCATAGATCTTTTTGAGAATCTGATAACACCTATAGATCCTCTGTCCAGAACACACACGTATACACACCCCCCCACAACTTTTCATATAACTTTGAGGGAGTTTGTGGCCCCTGTAAAGCCTGCTGACCCCTGTAGGCCCTTTGTTAAGAGTTCTTGTTCTCAGGTCAATAAAAAAGTGGGCTGCACATAATGTTACTGGAAGGGGGACCCCTTCCAGGGTCCAAGAGTGGGCTCTAGTCTAATACTCGGAAATGAATTGTCCGAGGAGACATACGTACTGACAAAAGCGAAAGACTTTATTGCAAAGGGGTGCCCGGGTGGAGAGCAGCAGGGTAAGGGAACCCAGGAGAACTGCTCTGCCATGTGGCTCACAGTCTCAGGTTTTATAGCAATGGGGTTAGCTTTCTAGTTGTCTCTGGCCAATCAGCTTGCTTGTGCCCATATTTGGTCTGACTCAGGGCCCTTCCTGGTGGCATGTGCATCTCTCAGCCAAGACAGATTCTAGCATGAGTGTTTCTGGGAGGTTGGCGGGACATATCATGGGCTGGCATCTCCTCCCTCCTCTCAGCCCCTCCTGAATTCTCCCGGTTTTTCAGCAGCAGCACCATGTTCCTTATCGGGACCTCTTGTTTTGAGACAACTCATGCAAGTGGTTATTATCATGACTGGTCAAGCCAGGTGGTTTTGGTCAATGGTTCCCTAACAATAAGGCCACTCTCCTTTCTGTTATGGTAAGTTGTTACGGCAGGTCTCTGCCTTTGGACTAGAACTCAATCTAATTCAACTTCCTTATTCAATGATATGGTGTAGGATGAGTGAAGGGGAAGATAAAAGAAGTAACTTATTCTCCTCTCAGTGAGCTTTCAAGCCTGTCCAGAACATGACTTGGCCAAGTCATTGAGCTTTAGTTTTTCATCCCTAAAACGGAAATAATTGTACCTACCTCATAGGATAATTGAGAAAATTACACAGGGTGGGATTAGGATGAGCGGTTGAGGCATTCTTCGAGGGCTCAGAATTTAAGAGAGCACTTAGAATACAGAATACTCAGCCACTGAGATAAATAATATTTTAATGGAATATTTTTTAAAAATTTATTTATTTGTTTATGGCTGCGTTGGGTCTTAGTTGCTGCGTGAGGGCTTTCTCTAGTTGTGGCGAGCGGGGGCTACTCTTCGTTGCAGTGCGTGGGCTTCTCGTGGTGGCTTCTCTTATGGAGCACGGGATCTAGGTGCGCGGGCTTCAGTAGTTGTGGCCTGCAGGCTCAGTTGTGGTGCACGGGCTTAGCTGCTCCGTGGCATGTAGGATCTTCCCGGACCAGGGCTCAAACCCGTGTCCTCTGCATTGGCAGATGGATTCTTAACCATTGCACCACCAGGGAAGTCCCTTAATGGAATATTTAAAAAAATAAGAATGTAAGCAAACAATCCATGATGAGCAAAGCCTCAGGTCCCAATAGGAACAGTCTAGTACTCTTACTGATCCTAAGAATTTGATGGATGGCAAAAATATGGGTATGGCTTATCTAAATCCAACTTTTGTCTGGATCCTTAATCTTGTCTAAAACATGTCACAGGACATGTGTCAAGCCAAAAGGTTGTAAAGTTGGCTAGTGTTCACCCTAAAGGTGGACCCTAGAACTTAGCCCACTTTTGGTATTATCCGAGAAGGCCCAGGACAGATAATTGTGGGCGGAAAAATAGCAAGATGTCTTCTCATTCCTTACAAAGCTTAAAAGCTTGTTTAGAGAAGCCAAGACTTCAAGGCAGCGCAGTTTATAATTTTTTTCCATGCTACCTGCATGACATACCTAGACAGTCATATACAGGTAATTATGATCTGAAGTGAATGTGAATTATGATTCTCAATGATACTTCCTTGTGATTTGTTATAATATAAATAATGGTGATTTATTGTGGTTTCACCAACTGCTCTGTTGGTGATGGATCACAATAGTAGATCATGATAATTATGAAATCAGCACAGAGCTGTTTTCCCCTTGTAATTCAATTGTAACATGACCGCCAAGGCTGCTGAACATCACAGCCTGTCTGCTGGATGCTGGACTGTGTTCAAGAGGGGTACTTTGGTCTTTCATGTAATTCACAGCAGTTCATCTCTAATAACTGTCCAGGTGGTTGTAGTATTACAGGTTGATGGCATTTTACTTGTGGATTTTTATTCTAGACGCAAATTAAAATTTCAGAGTTTGTCATTCCTAGAGTGGAGGAATTAACAGGGAAATGCTGAAGGTCTGGGGAGGCCTGAGCAGGTGACAGAATCCAGATCCCTTTCCTCCCCTCTCTCCTGGACCCCCTTCCTCACTCAGGCCTGGGCTGTGTCTCAAAGACTGTGTCAGAGTGTTTATTAATTTTTCTGATTTACACGGAAAACTTCTTCTCCAAAGAACACAAGATACCTGTCATTTTGGACTCTGCTTTAAGCAACTCCAATCTATAAAAAAAAACTTTGTTTTAGAACACTTACTTCCCAAACTGAACACAAAGATGTTCAGACAACTCCAGGAGTTCTCTGAAAAAAGAGTACCTGTGTCAACTTACTTGCAAGACACTTGGGCTAATATAAATGAAAAATATGCACAGACATAAAGATACATTTTTTTAAGAGGTAAGTGAAATCATGTTCTTTACTGCAGGACTTCTTAGAGACTTTGCTTTGATGATGGGCACAGTGAATGTTTATGAAAAAACATGGTAGACAGCAGTTCATTAACTGCAGTCAGTCCCTGCCGCTGCGTGGTGGACTAAAGACAGCAGTCAATTCTTCACCAATCCTCCCATCAAGAAGTAGAGCCAGGGCGACATGGATAAATTGGAAGTTTGGGATTAACATACACACTCCTACATAGAAAAGAGACAACCACAAGGACCTACGGTATAACACAGGGAACTCTACTCAATATTCTATAATAACCTATAAAAGGAAAGAATCTGAAAAAAATAGATATATACGTACGTATAAGTGAATCACTTTGCTGTACACCTGAGACTAACACAACATTGTAAATCAACTGTACTTCAAGTTATAAAAAAAGTAAAAGATTTAAAGCAAGTAAAAAAAAAAAAAGACGTGAGGTCAGACCGACGTGGTGATTTCACACTTTCTTGGGCTGGGCCTACGCCGCGTCAGACCAGAGACCGACATGCACGGCCAACCGGGCCGCTCTTCCCCTTCTGTCCGGGCCCCCAGCCTCTCCTCTCAACTCGTGGGTGGTGTGTAATGTGTGGAAAGTAGGGGTGCAGCATCCAGCCAGACGCCGGGCGTGGTCGGGGTGTCCCGCCCCCTCACGCGCGGCGTGCTCCGGGCGGCCCGCCCCCTCACGCGCGGCCCGCCCCCTCACGCGCGGCCCGCCCCCTCACGCGCGGCGTGCTCCGGGCGTCCCGCCCCCTCACG